>NC_140177.1:23310995-23561112 GCF_963971535.1 Notolepis coatsorum | reverse complement strand
CCCCAAGTGAAACTCGTGCTAATGAGTTGAAGAGCCTGAATACCTGCAGCATTATTTCCCCGTCACCCTGTGCTTTGCAGAGGCCGTGCGACAGGCTGCCAAGAGGGTGTTCGCTCGGAGGAGGAGGAGGAATCTTCAGCCCCCTTCAGACAGAACATTGTCTTCTGTTTTTAGAAACAGCCAATCAACAAAACCCCGGTCCAACCTGACCCCCCCCCCCTCCTCCCCCTCAAAGCCCATTGATCTCTTGTTGTCGAAGTAATTTCACTCCGTGGCCCCTGGCCAATCAGGTGCGGGGCGGGCCAACAAGCTGACGAGACCACCAATCGGAGCTGAGCATCACTAATTGACCCCTCGAGGGAACATGGGGAAAAGGGCAGCGAGGGACACAGGCCAGAGAGCCCGAGGTGACCGCGGTCCAGCCATGAGAGATTAGCGTGCTTTTCTTTTTAAAGAAAAGAGCGATGAGCCCCCCCCCCCCCCCCCCCCCCCCCCCAGCGTCGCTTCCCACATCAAAGGAGGCTTGGGGTGGCCTCACCTCTGAATGGTCTTCAGGCCCTGGCCTTGAAAAACCGTTTTGACAAACACACACGAAGACGAGTATCTCCCTCGGAGAGCAGGGCCACTGGTGTCGTTGACGTCACGGAAGCCTAGGAGATGTCTGCTCCGCGCTCGACAGAAACCCACTAATGAACGGGTTCGACCGCCATTGTGCTGGAGTCGCCGGGCCCTCGGGCCAAGTCATCGCCAGGGAGACCGAGTCACGGCGAGTTCACGGGTTTCCAGCTCCCCTATTCTTCAACCAGGCAAACGAATGTTTACAGACACTGATTGATTGGGTTTGGAGCCCCGTCAGGGAGGCCCGACCGTACACTCGCTGACCCGCATGGAGGATGCAAGTCGTGTTCCGCCTTTTAACGTAATCGACGTAATTAATAAGCGAATGGTGTTTTTCTTTTTTTCCGGTGGTACGTTTGTTGTAGCGTTGGAGCCTGCAGAAACATTTAGTGAAACACTTACAGACATGATGAGACATGAGCCATTAGCTGGAGCGCAGAGCGGGCTAGCTGCTAGCATAACACACTGTCAGTGGGCCAACAGCACTGTGTGTACATGTGGAAACCCATTAATGCACCTAAAACCCCTCTGAGTGATGGGGCTTGAATGAAAAGATCCCAGTGGTTTCTCTGTAGTAAAAAAGTAAATAAATAAAAAAAAAGTCCCCAAATGTCTTCCTCTGTGAACTCCTTGAACTGATCGAGAACAACAGTGTTCCTAACAGGCAGAGGAGAGAAGTTGCAGCTTCAGCTCAGCTCAGCCCCTGGCCCTGCTTGTTACTATGTGGCTCCTGTGTCCTTTTTCAAATATTTTTTTCTTCTTTCTTTTTCCTCTTCTCCTCCTCTCCCCGCATACCTCCCGTCGCCGTTGTCTGACTGGCTGGGAGGCGCGCTGCGCGAAGGGTTAACTAGGCAGCGTGGTGCCTTGGGAGACGGGAGAGAGGCCATTGAGTGGCCAGCTCCCACAGCCAGCGAACACATTGGTTGAGGCCGAGGGTGGATCTAGAGCTGCGCCTGTGCTCCGGCATGGATTCCTCAGCCCCCTCCGGCAGGGATTGGGAGTGTGTGTGTTTTTGTTTTGAGAGCACGGCCGGTGATGGTGTGTGTGTGTGTGTACACATGCAGTGTGGAAATCGATCCCTGATCCGTAGCCTTCATGATTCCAACGTGGGTTAAGCTCTGCTGCTCTGCCTGAGGGGGGCAAAAGTAGCTTATGATAATGATATGCACTCCAGACTGTAGCACCCCAGACTGTAGCACTCCAGACTGTAGCACTCCAGACTGTAGCACTCCAGACTGTAGCACCCCAGACTGTAGCACTCCAGACTGTAGCACTCCAGACTGTAGCACTCCAGACTGTAGCACCCCAGACTGTAGCACTCCAGACTGTAGCACCCCAGACTGTAGCACTCCAGACTGTAGCACTCCAGACTGTAGCACTCACGTGAACAAGTCTTACTGACAGCTGCCAGAGTCGTACCCTTCCTGCTGACTTGTTGTACACAACTCGTAAGTCGCTTTGGATAAAAGCGTTCAGCTAAATGACTAAATGTGAATACACTTTATTTGTATAGCTAGCACCTTTCATACAAGAATTGCAGCCCAAAGTGCTTTGCAGCAGTAATGCAGACCTAAAATAGACATACAATGAGCATAACATTGGTATAATTATAGACAGGCATAAAATTAGCAGAGAATTAACGTTAAAACCTCTTTTTAATCGTCATTCAAATCTATAAAAGACCATTAGCCGGTTTCTGACAAACTAAAAGCGGTGCATAAAGTGCAGTGCAATGAAATGGCTCTCATTTTCAATTATAATTTATTTTCCTAAAACCACGCCCCCTTGCAGACCCCCCCCCCCCCCCCCCCCTTTCCTCCATTCCTGGCTTCTCTTTTACACATTTCAATTCAAACCTTTATTTAGTCATTTAGCTGATGCTTTTATTCAAAGCAACTTACAAATTATGTACAAGTCAGCAGGAAGGGTACAACTCTGGCAGCTAAGTAACAGTGTCAAACTTGAGTGCTACAGTCTTGATTGCATATTACTAGCATAGTAAGTAGTAGTGTAGACAAACTAGACATATTAGCGTAGTAGTATAGTCGGTAATATAGGCACGGTAGATTACTTAGTAGCAAAGTGCATAATAGCTAAAAAGACTAAATATATTTCAACTCGAAAGGCAACTGATGTTTCCCTCATTTAAAGTCGAGTGTACATACAGAAATGAGCACACACAAAAAAGCATATAAAATCATAACAATAAGTCAACAAGACGAGGCAAAAAGCAAGGATAACGAATCAATTAAAACACGTACAGCTTGATTGACAAAGGTCTGAGATCAAGGTTTTAAACTCTGCAACAGAGGGGAGAATCCCAAGCTCTCACACACACATACACGCACATACACCCCCCCCCCCCCCCCCCCCCTCATGTTCTTTAGGTCAGGCACTTGAAAGGCTTCCCCCTCGCGAGGACGGGGTCCTGTAGGACTGACCGGGTGTCACATGCCGGCCGCGAGGTGACACTGATGAACCCTGGGAGATACGGACACACGTGAGAGAGACGCTCAGCCCGGCTGCTGCCTGACACGGATGACTCGTGCCAATTCTCCCTCCCCTGTCCTGATCGTTGCTCGCATGTGCCCCCCTCTGGCCGGTCGTAGGGAGGATAGAAGCCCATCACATGTCCCCTCCGATACATGTGGAGGCAGCCAGTCACACCTTTTCACCTGCCAGCGCGGACTCTCATTGGCGAGGAGTAACGTGTGGGAGGCTCACACTACCCCCGCCATTTTCCTGTCTTTGCTGTGCAGGCGCCCTGACCGACCTGTAGGAGTCACTGTTTACAACGACCAGACTACCACCCATCGACTCTCCTCCCGCTGACTCTGCCAATTGAGTCAGTATGACGGCCGGCCCAAGCCGGAGGCAACGCTGACAGCCGGATTCGATACCGGTGTCTCTTGCATTGGTGACGAGCACAATGTCCGCTGCGCCACCCAGCCGCCTTTGATTATGTGTATAATTTAATCAGGATTACAATCGATTACAATCGGTGGGACACACACACGCACACTAAGGCTGGGCGATTAATCCAGTTTCAATTTAAATAAACATTTTCGCTTCCAACGATCATGAAAACAAGATAATAGTCTATTATTTAGTCGTTTACAGTAGGTTGTGGTAGTGAGTGCACTACAACATAGTTGGTCATATGTATTTGTATTTATTTATTTATTTATTTATTTATTTATTTATTTATTTATTTATTTATTTATGTATTTTCCATTCATTTATTTTTCCCCAGTTCAATTATATTTAAAGTTCAAAGGCATCGTGTTGAGAAACACTAACACTTTGACTTAAAGTTCAAACACATCTGATCTCAAATCAATGAGTAATTGTGTTCAATATCAATGAAAATAATCAGTGATTAATGATTTTTGCCATAATCTAGCAGCCCTAACACTCACTCACTCACTCACTCACTCACTCACTCACACATGCGGTGCTCCGTGTTTCAAGTTTCTTTATTAGTTGTCACACAAAAATACAGAATACTTTTATATGAAATGCTTTTTCCTGTTTTGCTCCTAAGAGTGTGCTAGATAAAAAAATAGATAAAGTATAAAATAGAAAAAGTATAAAATAGAAAGTCAAAAGTACGTAAACAAAAATGTTAAATATACAATATTATGTATACAGTGTCTGACCTGTGACCTGCCTCTAACCCGAGGGGCTGGTCACCTGCGCTGCTGTTGGAGCTAATCCCGGCCAATAGGCCAGTCTGCCTTATTTACCTCCCCGGGGAGCCCCCCTCCACACGCACACATGAACACACACACACACACACCTGCCGGTCCAGAGAGCCCGGCGTTATGTAACCTGCTTGACTTACAGAAGCACGCTTACTTAGGAGAACAGACACAACCGCACACACACACACACACACACACACACACACACACACACACACACACACACACACACACGTACGTACGTGGCTGTCTGTGTGTGTATACACATACATATACCACAGTGTATTTCCATCTTCCGGTGAAGTATTCGTAGGTCACATTGCTAGAAAGAGGCCAGTGCTGGGTTCGAGCCCAGCTCTCCACATTGCTATCAGCTTGGCTGGTCGTTCATACTAACACAATTGGCAGTGTTAGGGGTGGGAAAGCTGATGGGTGGGTCCTGGTCGTTGTAAAACAGCGACCCCTACAGTTCGGTCGGGGCGCCTGCTCAGCGAGGATAGGATCTAAGGGGGGTAGTGTGATCCTTCCACACGTTACACCCTCTCAGTGAGAGTCCGCGCTGCCAGGTGAAAAGAAGCGGTTGATTGGCTACACGTGTGTCGGAGGAAGCTTGTGATAGCCTCCACTCTCCCAGACCGACTGTGGGGGGTAGGTGCGTAGCGACCAGGAAGGGGATTGAGAATTGCCATAACGACTAACATTGGGATGGGAGAAAAACGGAGGAAAAAGGAGGGGGAAAAAGATCAAAAACAAAAAAAAGAAAAGAAAGAGGCCAGTGCATTCAGTCGCTCCACAAGACTTGTTGATGCGGCTGCTGGAAGGTCAGGTCGACTCCTTGTTGTTGTTCTGTTGCGTAAACCAGCCGCCTGGAAGCCAGAGACCCTGGGAGTCACCTGTCTCATCAGACCCTGGGAGTCACCTGACTCATCAGACCCTGGGAGTCACCTGACTCATCAGACCCTGGGAGTCACCTGACCTGACTCATCAGACCCTGGGAGTCACCTGACTCATCAGACCCTGGGAGTCACCTGACCTTACTCATCAGACCCTTGGAGTCACCTGACCTGACTCATCAGACCCTGGGAGTCACCTGACTCATCCAAGACCCGGCTCGGTTCCCGACTTGTTTTCGACCTACGGGTCTTTTTTTTTACTACAGGAGTTTCTCAAGGTGGCAGGTTTATTTCATTTTTCATTTAATTTCAAACTGGTGAGACACTGTGGTTATCCTCGTTTACTGTTACTAGTACTACTACTACTACTTATTGTTACCATTCTTGTATTATTTGTTGTTTCTTAACTGTGCACTGTTGAGTCTGAGCTCGGAACACAAACATGCAATGCCCCTGTATTGTTGTGTATTTGACAAATAAATAACTTGAGCGACAACGAGCTTACAAAACAACACGTTTATCAGCGATTTCATACATATCGGCAGAATAAATGAGAATAAACTATATAAAATCAGCTAAAACAGTTACAAGTCGACACACAGTGGTCGGAGATCATACTTTTAAATGCAGCGAGAGAGAGAAGAACCTTCAGTTTCAGTCAGTTGGAGGGCATTCCATTATATGGTTCCGCTTAATTCAATTGGTTTAATTGGCACATTTGACGGGAGCAGAGTTGCGCAAAATTTAATGAGATCTGTGTTTTTTTTTTTTTTTTTTTTTTTTTTACATTTGAGGAAAAACAAGGAGAAAAGGCATAGGTACAAGTGTAATATACAAGTGTATCTAATGCAAAACGACATCTTTCCAGGAAAGGGTTAAGTGCATCTGAAGACCAGGTCTCGAGCAAATCCTGTGGAGCTGAGAGGAGGACGTTATGAAACTAAAATAGTCAAAACAACACTATTAATTCTATGCTCCTGCTTACCTGAATCGTTTGTTTTTAAATTAAAGTTTTATTGACAGTTAAACAAAGATGGCGGCGTAAAGGGCGAAGATTGGCGAGGCATATCGTTGCTTATGGGTAGTGTAGTAGTTACCATGGAAACGAGCAAAGTTTACAATATAAAACACGTTTTCTCAAAGATTTAGTTAAAACATTTATTGGTTGTAAGTAACGGTTAGTGCTGGACATTTCATCGAGTTTCAATTTCAGTTGTTTTGGCTTCCCACGATCATGAAAACAAAATAATCGAGGTAAAAGGATTATTGGGCCACATGCCGTGTTGCTCTCATTTTGTCTTGTGTTGTAAATGCAGCGCACCCTTCCTTCACAGCGGTGCATTCCCAAAGAGTAGATTCAGCTCGTGTCAAGAGGGAGGGAGGAGGGAGGGGTTATTTTGCAACGTCTTTGGTAACTTGTAGAAGATGACCGAAAGGCAGCCTTTGGTCGAGAGGAAAAGTTAAACTAATAAAAAATCATCGTCATATGATGTTGTCAAATCAATGAGTAATCATGTTTAATAATCGTGATTTCAATATCAATCTAAATAGTCGTGATTATGATTTTTAGCCATAATCGACCAGCCCTAGTAACAGTATAAGAATTAATCTATACACATAGATATATGCTGTACATTAATGTTCATCAAAGATTATGAATCTACACAATACGGTTTGGCTGTAAAATACCTATAGTTTTTATCTACAATGGGGGGTAATCAGGTGTAACCTCATTCCCCAGGTCTGTATGAAGCCGTAAACACTTCACTCAGTTTCCATTCCTCCCTCTCTCACTTTCACCTTCTGGAGTGTCCCGTCTTGCACCAGCTGCTGCTGCTGGACCCCTACTGTTCTGGTGTGTATGTGGTGGTGTGTATGTGGTGAGGCTGAGCCCGAATGTTCGAACGTTCGTTCGTTCGTTATGTTAACATTCGAATTCTAAATAATTTTTTTAATTTTTAATCTTTTATATAAATTTTTTTTTTATGTTTCTTTTATGTGTATTCATTCTGTTTCAACCAATGTGGTTTTTCTTCACAGTTGCAGATAAAGATTAGGCTACACTAATATTATAGTATTAAAAAAAACGTTATATTCATTTTTTATAATTTTTTCTTCTTTTTCCCCCTCCATTTTCCTCCGATTTTCTCCCATCCCAATGTTAGTCGTATGCCAATTCCCAATCCCCTTCCTGGTCGCTGCGCACTTACCCCCCACAGTCAGATAATCTGGGAGAGTGGAGGCTATCACGTGCTTCCTCCGACACACGTCCAGCCAATCAACAGCTTCTTTTCACCTGGCAGCGCGGATCCTCCCTGAGAGGGCGTAGCGTGTGGAAGGATCACACTATCCCACTCAGGTCCTATCCGCGCTTAGCAGGCGCCCCGACCGAACTGTAGGAGTCGCTGTTTACAACGACCCGGACCCACCCCGCCAGCTTCTCCCACCCTCTAATACAGCCAATTGTATTAGTGTGAACGGCCAGCCAAGCTGGTGACAACCCCGGAGCTGTGAGCTCGATTCGAACAGGCCAATCCAGCTCACAGCTCCGGGGTTGGTGACGAACGCAATCTCCGCTACGCCACCTAACCGCAAAACGTTATATTCATTAAAGAAAGTTGATTTAATAAAAAAGAGACTCATTTAATCAGATTAATCACTTTATTCAAATTGAGGATTTAGTTTGAGGATATTTAAAAAACTTTCGTTCATAAAACCCTGACGAAGTTCGAATCCCAAAAACAGGCTTCGGGGACAGCCTTAATATGTGGTGGTGTGTTCTGGTGTGTATGTGGTTGTGTTCTGGTGTGTATGTGGTGAGGTGGCGTGTATGTGGTGGTGTGTAATATGTGGTGGTGTGTTCTGGTGTGTGTGTGTGTGTTCTGGTGTGTATGTGGTTGTGTTCTGGTGTGTATGTGGTGAGGTGGCGTGTATGTGGTGGTGTGTAATATGTGGTGGTGTGTTCTGGTGTGTGTGTGTGTGGTGGTGTGTTCTGGTGTGTATATGGTTGTGTTCTGGTGTGTATGTGGTGAGGTGGCGTGTATGTGGTGGTGTGTAATATGTGGTGGTGTGTTCTGGCGTGTATGTGGTTGTGTTCTGGTGTGCGTGTGTGGTGGTGTAATGTGTATGTGGTGGTGTGTATGTGGTGGTGTGTAATGTGTATGTGGTGGTGTGTTCTGTTCTCGTGTGTATGTGGTTGTGTTCTGGTGTGTATGTGGTGGTGTGTAATATGTGGTGGTGTGTTCTGGCGTGTATGTGGTTGTGTTCTGGTGTGTGTGTGGTGGTGTGTTCTGGTGTGTAATGTGTATGTGGTGGTGTGTAACATGTGGTGGTGTGTTCTGTTCTGGTGTGTATGTGGTTGTGTTCTGGTGTGTGTGTGGTGGTGTGTTCTGGTGTGTAATGTGTATGTGGTGGTGTGTAACATGTGGTGGTGTGTTCTGTTCTTGTGTGTATGTGGTTGTGTTCTGGTGTGTAATGTGTATGTGGTGGTGTGTAACATGTGGTGGTGTGTTCTGTTCTGGTGTGTATGTGGTGCTGTGTTCTGGTGTGTAATGTTTGTGGTGGTTAGGGCTGAGCCCAAACGTTCGAACCTTCGTTCGTTACGTTGGCATTCGAATTATAAATCAACATTTGAATTTTTTGAAAGATTTTTTAATTTTTTTATACAAATGTTCCTATTCACTAATATTATAGTATTAAAAGAAACTGAGTTATATTCATTAAAGAAAGTTGATTTAGTTGGGCTGGGGCTTCTCCCTGGGTTGGGGCTGGGGCTGGAAAGTTGATTTAATAAAAACCCTGACGAAGTTCGAATCCCGTTGGCGTGCCGCTGGATGCTGGTATTCTGCCCCACTAGCTACATGGGTACGGTCTGATGTCTCTTGAGGGAGAGGTCTACAGGTATGATATTCAATATGGAGGCTAACAGGCGAGGCTGGGACAGATTAAATCACTTTGGCCATTTGGGAAATTTCCATAACCGGCGTTTGAATCGGAGAGAAGGCGTGATGGTTGTATTGTTGTTTCACAGGGGTGCAGTCTGTGAGATTATTACATTGCGTTGGCCATCATCACACACCATTAGAACTAGACCACAGTAAAAATGCTTCATTTCCCTCAAGGAGTGAAAAGCCACAGATCAATTACTAACTGAAATTCAAGGCCTCAGATTTTAAAGCAGTGATGTCAACTTTCTTTTGTCTTTTAACAGAACATTATACGGTCTTTCATACTGAAATTGTGCTTTGAAATGGTTCTGTGCGGCGCGGCCCCACGCCGCAACCCATGTCTGCTCCCGGCTTCCATTGGGAGGCAGGATGGCGGGATGGGAAAAGTGTGTGTGTTCCCATCTTGCATGTTTGTGTGTGTTAATCTACATGACAATTAAAAGACTGCTTCTCTCTCCCTCCCCAGTGTGCAACGTCCGCTGCAAGCACCGCGCCTGCACCAGGGACGACCAGTGCTGCCACGACCAGTGCCTGGGCGGCTGCGTGAAGCCCGACTCGGCCGGTCACTGTGTGGCCTGTCGCAACCTCCTGCACCAGGGCACCTGCGTGGAGCGCTGCCCCCCCAACCACTACACCTTCAAGGGCTGGCGCTGCGTCTCCTTCGCCTTCTGCCAGGAGCTCCACGGCAGGTGCAAGTGGGAGAAGGAGCAGAGCAAGAACCCCGACTGCCACGAGTACGTCATCCACAACGGAGCCTGTGTCCCCGAGTGTCCCTCCGGGTACACCACCGTCAACTCCTCCTCGTGAGTCGGAAACCCTACCCTCTCCTCTCTCTCCTCTCCCTCTGATCTCTTATCGCTCAGCCGCACAAAAAAGGTACGAGTACCAGGTGCTCGGGAAGAGCTGCGCGGTCTTCAAGTGTTTGCTCGTGACGCATCCGACACGGCAGCTTGGCCACGGCTGTGTGACCGTAGGAGTGAGCGAACAAACCAAGCGACGGTGCAGCGATGATTCTTTTGATCAGTGAGATGAACTATTGTACTTGCTAGCGTTTGCACGTAAATCGCCCTTGTAGACTGCGTCTGCAGCACTGCACGGTTGCGTGCACACACACACACACATGCACGCACGTACGCACACACAGAAGGTTCACCAGCGAATAATCCTCTCCCCATGCATAATTAAACACGGTTGTTTATTGTGCATAATTTCCTTAAAAGCCAGACTAATGAGAATTCGCTCTCCAGCACCGCCTGGTTCTCAGAAAGCCAAGCTTTCAATTGCAAATGCATATGTCTGATGGAAAAAGGCTCTCCGGTATTATGCATATGCACTAATAATGTCATCAGTCACTGTGAGCCATGTGACTGGCAGACGGGCTGTAAACAGCAGGTTCAGAGCAGGAGTGTGTAGACTGGCTGTAAACAGAGCAGGAGTGTGTAGACTGGCTGTAAACAGAGCAGGAGTGTGTAGACTGGCTGTAAACAGAGCAGGAGTGTGTAGACTGGCTGTAAACAGAGCAGGAGTGTGTAGACTGGCTGTAAACAGAGCAGGAGTGTGTAGACTGGCTGTAAACAGAGCAGGAGTGTGTAGACTGGCTGTAAACAGAGCAGGAGTGTGCAGACTGGCTGTAAACAGAGCAGGAGTGTGCAGACTGGCTGTAAACAGAGCAGGAGTGTGTAGACTGGCTGTAAACAGAGCAGGAGTGTGTAGACTGGCTGTAAACAGAGCAGGAGTGTGTAGACTGGCTGTAAACAGAGCAGGAGTGTGCAGACTGGCTGTAAACAGAGCAGGAGTGTGTAGACGGTAAAAGTGCTTGACTTAAACATAACATATATGAAAGTGCTTGACTGAAACAAAAGTCTCTTGTAACATACAAAATAACTCGAGTCAGAATCGTCATCATTTAAAAAAAGTTAAGTAAAAAAGTAAATAAAAAAACGGTTAAAAAAGAAATCATCATCATTTAGAAATTAGATTGCATAGGTCTATGAATCGAGATTGCGAATTTTTTCCAATTAATCGTGCAGCCCTACTCTGTACACATGCAGGTGTATGTGTGATTGATTGATTCTTTTATTTCCGTGTCATGCACACACCGCGTCCAACCCTCATGGGTTTATAAGACACCAAAAACGCTGTTGCAGTGTTCCGTTATTACATTACACATTACATCTTTCCCCGAGGCGATCAATAAAGGAATATCTTATCATTTCATTATCTAAATACAGACGACATGAATACAGATTACAGCTCGGTCTTAAACAAAGTGTTCAGTCTTCTCTCCCGAGCTTGATGAATAAAAGCTGCTGCAAAAGAAAAGTTCCCTTCCTGAAGCACAACTCAAGTTGTTCATATGTAATGGAATTGACCTATCTCAAGCCCCGCCCCTCTTTTAACCATAACTGTTGCTTGTCCGAGGACCTTGTTCCAAGTCTCATCCAGTGTGAAATACTATAGCATATTTAGTTGAGTGGTTGTTGTGTCATTTCGTGGTCGTGTCATCTGGTTGTGTTGTGGTCGTGTCATGGTTGTGTTGTGGTCGTGTCATCATGGTCATGTCATGGTTGTGTTGTGGTCATGTCATGGTTGTGTGTCATGGTCATGTCATGGTTGTGTTGTGGTCATGTCATGGTTGTGTTGTGGTCATGGTTGTGTTGTGGTCGTGTCATCATGGTCATGTCATGGTTGTGTTGTGGTCATGTCATGGTTGTGTGTCATGGTCATGTCATGGTTGTGTTGTGGTCATGTCATGGTTGTGTGTCATGGTCATGTCATGGTTGTGTTGTGGTCATGTCATGGTTGTGTGTCATGGTCATGTCATGGTTGTGTTGTGGTCATGTCATGGTTGTGTGTCATGGTCATGTCATGGTTGTGTTGTGGTCATGTCATGGTTGTGTGTCATGGTCATGTCATGGTTGTGTTGTGGTCATGTCATGGTTGTGTGTCATGGTCATGTCATGGTCATGTTGTGGTCGTGTTGTGGTCATGTCATGGGTTGTGTTGTGGTTGTATTGTGCTGTGGTTGTGGCCGTGTCATGGTTGTATTGTGTTGTGTTGTATTGTGTTGTGTTGTGGTGTTTGTTTGTTTGTTGTATGGCGCATCATACGATACACACTCCTATACAGAGCTGCCTCTGCTCCAAGTGCCTCATTACTATAACAAAAACTGTCCTCCACAACCATATTAGTTTGATAGTAAATGCGGTAATAATTTTGAATTGTATGATGTTATCAGAAAAGTAAACACTTCTCTTTTATGCACAAGGAACCCATAACCTTTATGGCTGCATTCATTGTGGTTTCCATGGACACAGTGAATAAACAAGGCTGCACAGAACACAGTGAAATTATTAACCATTTAAATTAACCTATTTTCAAAAGAAATTTGGTAGGCTAAAAAGGATAGGGGGAACAATGAATACAAGATTCAAGAATATTATTCAGAATATTATAAGTAGCACCCATTTAGTTTACTTCCTCTTTGGACAGAGATGTTTTGACAGTTTGTGTGTGTGTGTGTGTGTGTGCAGTATGAGCACACACACTTCTCTCTTTGTGTTTGTGAGTCTTTGTGTCTCAAGTGTTCCCACTTCCTGTTTTGTGTTGCCTACATTTTATTGTTTTTTTACGAGTGCACACTGATTCACTTTTGTGTGTGATTGAGATTCATGTTTGTGTCTTTGTATCTGACTGTTGGTATGAGTGTTACTCTGCAGAGCCTATGTGTGTGTACGGGCACAGCGTGTGCCGTGCAGACTGACTAGGTCAGAGCGACTCTTCTCAGCGTGTCTCTTTCTCTGAGTCAAATCAAATCAAATCTAATTTATTTGTAAGGCCCGACAACACACGTCAATGTCCCCATGGGCCGGACACGTCTTCTTTAAACAAGTCAAGAAGAAACATAATTTAACAATAAGTCAAGAACAGAACAAGAACACCATAAAGTCCAACAAATTTAAAATAAATGCAAATAAATGAATGAATGCAAGCACTCCCAGACATACCCCACGCGAAGGTAAGGAAAAACTCACTAAAACCTAACAATAGGGAAAAATGCTCCACAGGCAGTGTGGAGGAGAGAAACCTTAGAAGGGCCATTCAAGGGGGGCATCTCCCTTCTTAGGCTACGTTTAGACAAGCGTTTTGGGATGGAAGTCTGAACAGAAACCGCAAAAGTCGTCTTGCGGTTTCACTTTTAATTTTGCGTTTAGACGAGTGTTTTGGGGTGGAATTCTCTGTGCAGACGAGGCTGTAACGACGGAGCCCCGCTGTCACACGATTGGCGCATATGTCACATGACGTGCTGTGAAGACCCGCCCTACTCTGCTTCTGATTCGCAGACTGTGGATGGGGAATGTGATTGGACCAAAGCAGAGTCACTCACAGACATTGGGTCCAGTCACGCCGCGGGACAGATTCTTGTGTATTTAACCCTTTCACTGCCACACGACACGACAGCCGGTTGTGTGATAGTAAAGGGTTAACCTTCTGTCGTGTGGCAGTGAAAGGGTTAAAAGTACTGCCAATGTAGCCTTCAGGTGATCGCCATGGATAGAATCAGACATGCTTTGTTTACGCTTCTAGGCTACTGGCGGCGCTGGCGCATGCCTGTGATGTAAGCAGTACACGCGACCAGAGCCGTGACAACCCTTTCGTCATCGTTTTATGCGGTTTGACAGTTTAGATGAGAGCGCAAAGGTTTAGCGTTTCTAGGAATTCCACCCTGGAAGGTAGTCTCACTTTTTTGCGGTTTCACCCCGTTTCCGTATAAACGAAAGGCACATCCGAAAAAATATTTTTGCGGATTCACCTGCTAGCGTTTCCGTCTAAACGGGGCCTTAGATGTCGGTGATAGTAGTGTTGCAGACTGACAGTTGGTAAGCATGCACTCATGTGTGTAGTGAAACACAGATGAGTGCATGCAATAGCAACTGAACATTTTGAAAGATTAAAGATAGTCAGTGTCTCTCTCTTCTCAGCAGGAAGGTTCTCTGAGTCAGTGTCTCTCTTCTCAGCAGGAAGGTTCTCTGAGTCAGTGTCTCTCTCTGCTCAGCAGGAAGGTTCTCTGAGTCAGTGTCTCTCTTCTCAGCAGGAAGGTTCTCTGAGTCAGTGTCTCTCTCCTCGGCTCAGCAGGAAGGTTCTCTGAGTCAGTGTCTCTTCTCAGCAGGAAGGTTCTCTGAGTCAGTGTCTCTCTCCTCGGCTCAGCAGGAAGGTTCTCTGAGTCAGTGTCTCTCTTCTCAGCAGGAAGGTTCTCTGAGTCAGTGTCTCTCTGCTCAGCAGGAAGGTTCTCTGAGTCAGTGTCTCTCTCCTCGGCTCAGCAGGAAGGTTCTCTGAGTCAGTGTCTCTCTCTTCTCAGCAGGAAGGTTCTCTGAGTCAGTGTCTCTCTCCTCGGCTCAGCAGGAAGGTTCTCTGAGTCAGTGTCTCTCCGCTCTCCTCGGCGCCGGGCGTCTCGCTCGCGGCACAAACTGCATGGTTATTTATTCACGGCTGCTCTGCACTCCGGCGCGTCTACAGGCGGACACTTTTTTGGTGGTTGTCGTTTATTTATTTTTTCCCATTGTGCCGTTTTCTCAACTCTTTTACGACTGCATGTCGTCCTCTAGTCTAACCTCGTTCGGCCCGACTTGTCCGAATGTTGACTGTTGACATTGCTATTTGCCATTTTAATATCTTAATATCTTTTATACCAGGTTCTTGCTACAATTTAATTACAATATATCATAGAGCATTTGTGATTTGTGTTGAGTGTGTGAGAGAGGGAGAGAGGGAGATAATCTAAACATTACTGGCTGCTTCACGTCACGGAGTAGTGTTTTTATTGCCAGTGTGTTCCGTTCATCTGTGCCTCCTGACTCTCTGTGACCCTGGGCAAGGCTGTGTGGGTCAGGCAGGCAGGCAGACAGACGAGCCTGTGGGGAAGAATACAGACGCACACCAGACACACCAATCATCTGCCTGGTCGGGACGCGGCTGGCCTCTGTCTGCAACCTCGCTGCCTTTTGTTGCCGCGCAGCTCGCTGGGCTAGCGGTCGAGGTTCCGGATGAGATGAGATGAGATGACGGGGAGGGAAGTGACAGAAAGCCACTCTGTCTGTCTCTCTGGCAAAGCAGCAGAAGCACCGGGGAACCGGCCTGCTGTCGTCGACCACTAAGCTGACAGCAGTGCAGGGAGAGTTCAGGCTCCATGCCTACGCAGAGCTGTCGCTACGCTTATACATCACGGCCCCGCTAGACACCTCTCTGCCCAAGAGAGACATACAGAGTAGCACTAATAACCAAAGATTAAGCCTGTCTGAACATTTATGAGTTATGTAGTGATATAGTTATCAGAAAAGTAAACGGACTATAGTGTTATGTCCTTTCTGCGTAAGGAAGCCATACCTTTATGGCTGTGTTCATTGTCGTTTCCACGGACACAGTCAATAAACCAGGCTGAACAGAACGCTGCAGTGATATTTTTATGATTGAACCTTTTCTCATTTTCAATTCTTATTTATAAAAGAGACAACTAAATATGGGGGTAATGATAATATAATATAATCTATTTAATGTGGTATGGGAAAATAATGAGAGTATAACTATAGCAGCTGATTTGTCAGCCAAAGAACAGCTAGCGTTAGCTCAGGGATGCTATTGGTCAACCAAATAACAGGTGTTGTTAGTTCAAGGATGCTATTGGTCAACAGCTAGCGTTAGCTCAGGCATGCTATTGGTCAACCAAAGAACAGCTAGCGTTAGCTCAGGGATGCTATTGGTCAGCCAAAGAACAGCTAGCGTTAGCTCAGGGATGCTATTGGTCAACCAAATAACAGGTGTTGTTAGTTCAAGGATGCTATTGGTCAACAGCTAGCGTTAGCTCAGGCATGCTATTGGTCAACCAAAGAACAGCTAGCGTTAGCTCAGGGATGCTATTGGTCAGCCAAAGAACAACTAGCGTTAGCTCAGGGATGCTATTGGTCAACCAAAGAACGGCTAGCGTTAGCTCAGGGATGCTATTGGTCAGCCAAAGAACAGCTAGCGTTAGCTCAGGGATGCTATTGGTCAACCAAAGAACAGGTGTTGTTAGTTCAAGGATGCTATAGTTAACCAAATTTTCAATTGGACTCGTCACGAAAATAAACAAATAAATAAGCATCACATTAGGGGGCCGGGTTGCCAGGTACCCAGGTGGGGTATCTCCCGGGCCTTTCTGTGTGGAGTTTGCATGTTCTCCCCCCATCCTCGCCGCAAGGGTTTCCCCTCTAGAAATGGAGATAAACCCAATGGTGAAACATGCAGAACAAATTGCAGGGGGTCAAGCGTAGAGAGGCATTTCATCCACGACTCTGTGTGTGTCGCCCCATGTGTGTGTTGTTCATCTGCATGACAAATAAAGACTTCTTATTACCTCCAGGGGGACAGAGAATCGAGCACGCCCCGAGGCCTAAGCGACGGGTCACCTTGGTAAAGGCCATGTTCTCATGCACAGGAAGCATTTTGTCACCTGCGTTCTTTATTTGGCTCGGAGCAGGGAGCGCTGCCTTCCTCCCGGCGCCGCCAGCCTCCTCCTCCATGAGGCCGTTCTCGCCTCATAAACCAGCCGGCAGAAAAACAACAACAACATTGACACATGTGGCTCCGGCTGGACGACCGGCCGCATCATCAAAACAACTCACCGGCATCTAATCCTTCCCCTTAATCCCCTCCTTCAGGAAGTCTGGTGTTCGGCCTGGAAGAGCAGCCCTTCCAGCCCGCTGTGAGCATTAAGAGGCTTCTGACTTGACCTTTTCTGGACGTTTTGCACTTATCCCGTTAGACGAGGAGTATGTGGAGCGTGTCGGGCCGGGTCGTGTGGAAGCCACGTTTGTACTGTTCTTAACAAGGGGAGATTAATCCTTTCGACGACGACAATGAAAAACGAGTTGCGTGAGCCTGCCGGTTGTCTAACCTGCTCTCGTATGAGTCTTGTATTGTGCTAGGACTGACTTTTTATTTGTACTATACTGATATATTTCTGTTTGTATGACTCTTGTTTTACTGTTTACTTTAAATTATTTAATGTTTTGTCATGTATGATGTCTCCCTCAAATTCACTCCAGAGGTAAAATAAAAAATGTATTCGTTTGAAGAGGGCAAAATTAGGTCATGTACAAATCATGTGAATGGTGCTACCTAGTAGAACTAATGGCTGGTGGACTTGAGAACTGTTAGGACTATCTGACTCTTAATAATAAACACTGCACGGACTGAGACTCTGATTTGAATCCTGCTACTCACTACTGTTCACTACTACTACTGTTATCACATTACTACAGTGTGTTACTACGGTCTGGACCATGTATACCATCATCACTATTACCACTGCCTGATTGAATCTTGCCACTCACTACTGTTCACTACTACTACTGCATTACTACTTGCACTTTATTCTATTCTTATTACTACGGTATTCTACCTGGGGCGACAGTGGCTCGGGTGGTAGAACAGACAGAGGTTCCCGGATTGATTCCCACTCCTCCCCGGGCAGCGTGTCAAAGTGTCCTTGAGCAAGACACTTAACCCCTAACTGCTCCCGATGAGCAGATTGGCACCTTGCATGGTTGCCTCTGCCGTCTGTGTGTGAATGTATGAGTGAATACAGACGGTTAACCTTCTGTAGTGTGGTAGTGAAAGGGTTAATAAAGGACCACATGACACTTGACATTGATTAGCTAGCGGCTGACTGGCTCCTCCTCTCCCCTCTCTGTCTCGCAGGCTCAACTGTACCCCCTGCGCCGGCCTCTGTCCCAAGGTGTGCATGGGTCTGAAGACGGTGGACTCCGTCACGGCGGCGCAGGACCTGAGGGGCTGCACCGTCCTGAACGGAAGCATGATCATCAACCTGCGCGGAGGAAGTGAGTATCCTATCCAGTATTATAATAATCATAATAATAATCAACTTTATTTGTATAGCACCTTTCATACAAGAATTGCAGCTCAAAGTGCTTCACAACAGCAAAAAAAAAAAAAGACAGGCGTAAAATGTGCCAAACAGACAAAATCAGGCGCCCAAGTGGCGAACCATGTAACGCGCTGCGTCGCGGCACGGCCGACCCGGGTTCGATTCCCGGACCCGGCGTCATTTGCAGAATGTCTTCCCCCCACTCTGTCTCCCGCTCTTCCTCTCTCTCTCTCTCTCTACTGGACTGCACAGTAGAAAAAAGCGATAAACGCTAAAAACACTAGGATCCAACATCCCAACAGGCCTCCCTGTTTATGGCTTGATCGTCACACATAATATAGACAATTTTAAAATGATGATATTATATTGCAAAATAGGTATTGCAAAATAGTGCAGTGCAATGGAATAGGGGTGGCCAACCCGCGGATCGTGAACCGCATGCGGCTCTTTGCCCGCCAATGTGTGGTTCCTCCCTCCATTTAAAAACATCAGATAACAAAAACATAAACATTTACAGATTTTTTTTTTTTTTTTAGTGGTTCATTTGCATGTTCTTGGTATCTGATTCTAGGGACATCTATGGCTCTATGGATGTCAGAAATATTGTGTATGTTACTAGTAAATTGTAATGAACCAAAGGAGAATATCGATTCAATTATATTTTTTATTATCTTTGACTGTGAATAACACCATGCTAAAATTTACCACACCTGAAAAATCTAAGCAAATTAATAAAGGGAAGATGATTAAACAGAAGGTTTTGTAGATACAGTACTGAATTCTGCCATCCGGACACATGCAATTTGAAATATGATTATAGAATATCAGGCCTTTAAATTACCTTATTATGGCCAAGTCGCACACATCTATGGATCGGGCCAAATCTCCCCTTTCCAATGGCAGAATTCAATCTGGATTTAGTATCACCAGGCGTGATTCACAAGTACAGTTACTTTTTTATAATGTACATTTCTCCACAATTTTCATCAGATTGCAACGCCGTTTTTTGCTAGACATTCACAGAAAGGTAGAGAAACTAACTGTTCTGTATTATGGCAATAACGTTCAGGTTTGTGAGATAATCCCCGAAAAATAAGAGAAATAAAAAAAGTTCATCCAGAAGTCAGATGATTGACAGGGGCTGGCATGAGCTGGGTAGGGTAGTTTTTCGAAATTCGAAAGTCCATCAAAAGCCCTGGGTCTCTTCCTTCAAAAGACTACACTCACTTTTGGCTGCGCCACTTCCTCCCCGTCAATATGCGCCGGTTTCCGACTCAATGCCCTGAGATTTCTATAATCATATATTTCACTAATAACAGTTACAATCATTGGTAAACAAACGTAATGCTGAAAATATACACTTTGACTGCTGTTTTGACAGGGTTAGGGTCTTAACTCTTGGATACATTTGAAAAGAAAACGCAACATTAATTCATACATTCTGTAGAGATGGATTTATGGCCTGATGTCATTTGCGGTCCAGTACCGTACCGCTCGGGCTTAAGAGGTTAACCCTGTGAGGCCCAAATAAAAAAGACATTAGCAACATCAGAGGCCAGAGGGTGGGACCTATAAACACATGAAGGGTGCCGTGAATGGAAAAAAGGTTGAGAAACGCTGGTATATATGGTGTGGCTCTTTGTGCTACCACAGTAATTTGTGTGGCTCTTAGTCTCTGACTGGTTGACCACCCTCAATAGACAGAGTAAAATGATACAATAGTGCAGTTGTGAGAATAGACGACACAAAGGTGTTGGAGCCGACACGTCAATACAGGATATAAAGACTGTTGTTGCTCGTTACTGCAAGCTGGGGCGTGGTTTAAGGTACCCCACAACCACTCATCCTTCTGTCCAGGGGTTCATAGAGCAGAGATCCCCCTTTTTACCCCCAAGACACGGTAATAACCCCTGGTCCACTGCCCGTAGACACATGGGTTACCCCCAGGTTAGTAAAAATACAAATACTTTCAAAATAAATTACGAAAGGTCAAATGAACAAAAAGAAAACAACAAAAACATGGGCGGAATTCTTAAAGAAATATAGAATAGAATAGAAATGATTTATCCCGAGAGAAATTCAGCAACAATATACAGACAAAAACAACCATTTGTATTGTTTGTCCACCTCATTGCTTTACTTGTTTGACTCTTTCTATTGTGTGTCCATTTCATATTTGTATATTTTAAACGTTTGTCAACTGTAATGTTGACTGATGAGAGCTACTGGATACCAGCATTTCCCCAAAAGGGGACCAATAAAGTATCTGTCTAGATAAGAAAGAATAACAAAAAGAGGAACCAAGACTTTAAAAAAAGGGAGCATAATAAAAAAACGACAGAAAACTAGATATATCTCCACAAATCTTTTTAGCTATCATATCTTGTACATAATACTTGTTTATTTTTAGAGATGAGAAATATAATTTGAAATCATTCCTAAAACAAACAACGTATAACTTTTCCACCTGCTACAATGAATATTATATTTACCCATAAGAATGATCATAATTTAATCAATACGATTTAAATGATCCATATAAAAGAAAATGTACGATGTCAAAACTTGGAATGTCATTCATCTTTAATGATATCCAGTTTTTTATATATCTAATCCCAGGTTTATTAACCCAGGATAACAACCTGGGTCAGAGTCATACCCAGGTCTCGTGGTTTAAAGGAACACGTAAACATTTTGGGGAAATGCGCTTACCGTCAAGAAGATCGATACCAATCTCCTCTCTGTGCGTTCAGTAGAAAGCTATCCAGCTGCTAGCTAGCCTAGCACAGCACAACTGAATAGAAGCGGATACGGACCACTAGTCTAGCTTAATACTCATAGAGAGGTGTTTTTGGCCAACCGCTAGGCTAGCTGGTGCGTATCCACTTCCGTTCAGTTGTGCTGTGCTAGGCTAGCTCGCAGCCGGAACGCTTTCTCCCGAACGCACCGAGAGGGAACCGGTATCCGTTTCGAGAAGCACATTTCCCATAACATCCCATAATAACATCGACGCGCTCCTTTATAGAAACGGCTGGCATACGTCCCGCAATGAGAGGCCGCTATCCCTGCCGCTCACGCACGAGGCCCAGCGACGCAGAACCAAAAGGTGTTATTTACGGCCGAACGAGACTGTACTCCTATAAATACCTGCGTGACACTTTGATTAGACGATGGTACTGCGAAACGAGAGAAAAATGTCCCTGGCTTCACGCCTCCTGGCGCGTCGGAGCGTAGGAATGCAGCGGCGGATGACATTAAAATGCGACGAGCCGCGTGACAATTAAAGATGGAAATAAACCTGCCGGGTTCGGTAGTCGCCGCGGTCACCTCATTGTAACCTGCCGCCTCCTCCTCCCCAAACACTGGACGGATGTGGATCGGTAACCCACGTTCAGTGTCAAAGGGGGGCGGGGGTATTTGTTTGGGTGTTTCAGCTCTGGGGGGGAAGGGTAGTCAACCGTCGCTCAGCTGATAGCAAAAGGCTTTTGCCGCAAATCCAGCCGATTGTAGACGATCTTGAGTGAGAAGCGAGCTCTGAAGCTGTAGGGGAGCTCTGTTTGTAGAGCAGGACCTGACCAGACACTCTCTCTCCTCTGTAGGGGAGCTCTGTTTGTAGAGCAGGACCTGACCACACACTCTCTTCTCTGTAGGGGAGCTCTGTTTGTAGAGCAGGATCTGATCAGGCACTCTCTCCTCTGTAGGGGAGCTCTGTTTGTAGAGCCGGACCTGACCAGGCACTCTCTCCTCTGTAGGGGAGCTCTGTTTGTAGAGCCGGACCTGACCAGGCACTCTCTCCTCTGTAGGGGAGCTCTGTTTGTAGAGCAGGACCTGACCAGACACTCTCTCTCCTCTGTAGGGGAGCTCTGTTTGTAGAGCAGGACCTGACCAGACACTCTCTCTCCTCTGTAGGGGAGCTCTGTTTGTAGAGCAGGACCTGACCAGACACTCTCTCTCCTCTGTAGGGGAGCTCTGTTTGTAGAGCAGCACCTGACCAGGCACTCTCTCCTCTGTAGGGGAGCTCTGTTTGTAGAGCCGGACCTGACCAGGCACTCTCTCCTCTGTAGGGGAGCTCTGTTTGTAGAGCAGCACCTGACCAGGCACTCTCTCCTCTGTAGGTGAGCTCTGTTTGTAGAGCAGGACCTGACCAGGCACTCTCTCCTCTGTAGGTGAGCTCTGTTTGTAGAGCAGGACCTGACCAGGCACTCTCTCCTCTGTAGGGGAGCTCTGTTTGTAGAGCAGCACCTGACCAGGCACTCTCTCCTCTGTAGGGGAGCTCTGTTTGTAGAGCAGGACCTGACCAGACACTCTCTCCTCTGTAGGTGAGCTCTGTTTGTAGAGCCGGACCTGACCAGGCACTCTCTCCTCTGTAGGGGAGCTCTGTTTGTAGAGCCGGACCTGACCAGGCACTCTCTCCTCTGTAGGGGAGCTCTGTTTGTAGAGCCGGACCTGACCAGGCACTCTCTCCTCTGTAGGGGAGCTCTGTTTGTAGAGCAGCACCTGACCAGGCACTCTCTCCTCTGTAGGTGAGCTCTGTTTGTAGAGCAGGACCTGACTAGGGATGCACCGATCCCATATTGGTATCGGCCGCCGATATCAGTAAAATAGCTGGATCGGGTATCGGTAAAAAAATATATATCGTATATTTTTTTTTATAATAAATAAAATAAGAAATAACCATTCAGTACATTTATATCTATGTGTTAATTTGTTACATTTAGTTTCACTAAGTTAGGAAAGTAATGCTTTAAGTCAAGCCTGATGTTGCCTTGCACAAAAGAATGATCCCAGTCTCTTCCACACAGTGACAGTGAGGCATACAGTTTATTACCGTAATTGAATGAATGAAGTTTATTTTCTGTCTTTGTTTACAACAAATCAAAAACACACTTGTGATCCTTTACATTCCCAAAAAAAAAATACACGTGGATACAATTTTTCTTTTGGAAACAAAAATTGGACAATGGGTATCGGATCGGTATCGGTATTAGCCGATACCCAAACCCAGGTATCGGTATCGGGACTGAAAAAGTCGGATCGGTGCATCCCTAGACCTGACCAGACACTCTCTCCTCTGTCCTCCCTGTAGACAACATCGCCGCTGAGCTGGAGGCCAACCTGGGCCAGCTGGAGGAGATCACCGGCTACCTGACGGTGCGCCGCTCCTACGCCCTCGTCTCCCTCTCCTTCCTCCGCAAGCTCCGCGTCATCCGCGGGGAGGTCCAGGAGGTCGGGTGAGTGTCCGGTCTTCTGAAGCCGTCAGGGTCTCCTGTTCATCCTGCGAGCGGAGCCTCTTCTTCTTGTCACTACGGCTACGTTCACACTGCAGACAAAAGTGGCCCAAATCTGATTAGTATTAAATTTGTTTTGCTCATATGTGACTCGGATCTGATTTGTCGAGCAGCATAAATCACATGGAGTCTGATCTTTTCAGATACAGGTCAGATTATTTTTGCCATGCGACCTCAGTTTGAACAGTCATGCGACTTTTACATCACACTGAAATCTGATATTGGCCACATTTAAAAGATAATGTGAATGAGCAGCTAAACAGAAAAGTCTGATCTGAGCAATACATCAGAATTTAGTACTAAGGCCTATGAGTTCAAAGTGGGAGGACTTTGTTGCTATGGTTGGACTTATTAGTTACCATAGATGTAGTCAGTTTATACCCCAGCATTCCACATGCTGACGCGCTGGACGCACTGAGTTTTTATCTAAACTCAAGAGAGGAATTACTCCCCTCCACAGAAGCGCTAGTTAATCTAGCCGACCTAGTACTAACTCGGAATTATTTTAGATTCCAAGATAAATACTACTTGCAAAACAGAGGCCTCAGCATGGGCTCCCCAGCCGCTGTGAACCTAGCCAATCTGTACATGTCCAAGTATGAGTCTGACCACATTTTTAATAATAACCCGTTTGAGAAATTCGTCAAATCCTATATGAGATATATCGATGATATGTTCTTTATTTGGTCTGGTACATCGTCTGATCTTGATGCCTTCCTTGAGTACCTGAACACCTGCAGAGAAACTATAAAGTTTACATTAAAGTCTGATATACATACTCTACCTTTCCTAGATGTTTCCCGGATGGTATTTCTTTACATACAGAGGTCTTCAAAAAGGAGACAGACCGTAACTCGTTCTTACATTATTCCAGTTACCACACTCCTGCCTTGAAAAATAGTCTACCTTTCAGCCAAATACTCCGTTATAGGAGAATTTGCGACACTGAAGATAGATTTACTGCACAAGCAGAAGTTCTAAGAAGCAATTTTCATGACAGAGGCTATAGTGTCGATTTGACACGTAAAGCCCTGAATAAAACCAATCTGATCGATAGGGCCTCGTTGTTTATCCCCAAAAAGAAAAAAGAAAACACAGACAAAGTATCTTTCGTGTCCACTTTTAGCCCCATTACGAGAGGCATACGGAGCATTGTCAATAAATATTGGCATATTCTACAGTCGGATCCAATAATAGGGACAGCGTTTCAACATTCGCCTAATTACTTTTATAAAAGACAAGCGAATTTATCCAACCTATTAGTTAAAACCGACTTGCCCGTAAGGAAACCTACACATTTTTTGTCTAATATCCCTGATGGAAATGTTCCTTGTCAAGCCTGTGTACAGTGTCAAGGCATGATCAAAGAGAAATTTTACACGCACCCGAAAACGAACTGTTAAAGGGCGTATCACGTGTAATTCATCCAATCTTGTGTATCTACTAAAATGCCTGTGATTTTTCTTATGTGGGGAAGACAACCAGAGCCTTTAAAACAAGAATCAGTGAACATAAGTGTTCAGTGAGAAATTCAGATATAAAGTCGTCAGTAGCTAGACACTTTTCCAGGTGTAAACATACCGTTAACGATCTCAGATACATGGGACTTGAGTTAGTCCACAGGCCCGCGAGAAGGGGAGACGGACATAAGTTACTGTTACAACGGGAATGTTATTATATCCACCTGTTTGATTGCATAGAACCTAGAGGAATGAATGAAGAGAACGTTTTAACCTGTTTCCTTTAAGTACCTTTTATCTATAAGATTATGGTTTAATCCAAGTGGTTGTTTCCTGCAAGAGGTATGTTTATCCTTTGATGCTTAATAGAAAAAAGAAAAAAGTATGTAAATAAGTATAGGGGCTCAATTAGCCCTATAAACTACGGGCATGTTACATAGCAAGTTTCTGGTATGGTAATGTAATGCAATTTTTGCTTTTGCTTTTGTGTTTTTTATATATGTCTTTTATACGTTGTATATTTGTATAATTTGTATTTACTAACAGACTCTATTTTGATAGGTCTTTTCTTTTGTCATTGAGGACCAATAGACTCAGGCACACCTGCGCCGTGATATCATTTCCTGCCAAGTCATTAACCACCTGTGTATATAACCATTATCTTGACTGCAAGTGCATTGCAAGCTATAACACTGAAGAAGGAATACATAATTCCGAAACATGTTTGTTTCAGGCTGCCATTAAATTTTGAACCTGAGAGTGCTGGTCTGGCTTCACTGCTTCTTTTATATAATACTTAATGGGATTTCAGCACCCAGTGTCGTATCTTGAGAGCGCGGTCTAACTTGACATTTGCACATAGTCATGTCAATGTGATCTTTGAGACTGGATCATAGCTATATGATGTTGTCAGGTGGCATTATGTGTCCACACTCAGAATGCCTGTCATGCCTGTTGTGGTGTAGGGGTATTAATTAAAAACTGGCTCTTCCTCTCCACCTCTTTATGGTACTCGTGCGCATTGTGACACGTTGTGAGCCTGACGGCTTTGGTCTGTCTGGCTCTCTGGATCAAGATGTCACTAGGGATTTACCATTCGCTGAAGGTAACGACAGTGGCTCCGTGGGTAGAGTCATCTGGTAATCGGAAGGTTCCCGGTTTGATTCCCGCTCCTCCCGGCAGCGTGTCGAAGGGTCCTTGAGCAAGACACTTAACCCCTAACTGCTCCTGATGAGCTGGTCAGCACCTTGCCTGGTTTGGATAAAAGCGCTTTGGATAAAACTGCTATATAAATGCAGTCCATTTACCATTTAACTGGATTCATAGCGTGGGTCTGTTGAGACTGAGGCAATATCAGCAACTCTTTTCTTCTGTCATTACCAGGTTAAAGGTTGCATGTGAACGTAGTAGTTAGATTGTTAGGCCTTGGCGGAGGTCTGCACCCTACTGAGCGCAGTCCTCTAATTACATAATATAGGTGCATCTCAATACATTTTAATATCGAGGAAACGTTTATTTATTTCAGTAATTCAATTAAAAAATGTGAAAAAAAAAGTGAAAATAGATATGCATTACACACAGAGTGAAATATTTCAAGCCTTTATTTCTTTTTTATTTTGATGATTATGGCTTACAGCTAATGAAAACGCACAATTCAGTATCTGAGAAAAATTGTGTATTACATAAGACCAATACAAAAAATAAAATGTATATATATTACAGAAATGTCGGCCTACTGAAAAGTATATGCAGTCAATTCTTGGTCGGGGCTCCTTTTGCATGAATCAATGCAGCGTGGCGCGGAGGCCACTATTTCCTCAATATTATAATTTATTGAGATGCACCTGTATAACTCTTGTTTCCTCTTTGAGAAAGGATGCAATGAGCATGAATCCACAATAGCTGCAAGCTCCTATCTGAACCTCGCCGAAGATAACCTTGATAACGTGGTCTCTGTGTTTCCCTCTCAGGAACTACTCGTTCTACGCGCTGGACAACCAGAACCTGCGGCAGCTGTGGGACTGGTCCAAACACCAGCTGGCCATCCCTCAGGGACGCATGTTCTTCCACTACAACTCCAAGCTCTGCATGGCCGAGATACGCAAGATGGAGGAGGTCACCGGCACCAAGGACCGACAGGTGAAGAACGACATCGCCTCCAAGACCAACGGAGACCAGGCCTCATGTAAGGACTTCTGTACGGGTTAGGTTGGATTAGGTTAGGTTAGGTTAGGTTAGATTAGGTTAGATTGGATTCGTTTAGGTTACGTTATGTTGGGTTAGGTTATATTAGTTTAGGTTAGGTTGGATTGGATTAGATTAGGTTATGTTGGGTTAGGTTATATTAGTTTAGGTTAGGTTGGATTGGATTAGATTAGGTTATGTTGGGTTAGGTTATATTAGTTTAGGTTAGGTTAGGTTGAATTAGGTTAGGTTATATTAGTTTAGATTAGATTAGGTTATGTTAGGTTGGGTTAGGTTATATTAGGTTAGGTTGGTTTAGGTTAGATTAGATGTATTGTCATCATACAGCACAAGTACAGTACAACAAAAATAGGTTTGGCATCCAACCAGAGTGCAAATGTAACATTAGACTGCAGTAGTAATATATAATGTACAGGTGATTAAACTGCGTATAAGATATATAAATGACTACTGAGTATAGTGCTAGTCAGATGTATGTGTACAGTGTTATAGTATTATTATGTACAGTGATACAGGTATAAAGACACTATGGTAGTAAGTCATACTGGCCAGCAGCGTAACTAGTAAGAGTAGGTAAGGGATATATGATTAGATTAGATTAGATTCAAATGTATTGTCATAACATACAGGTATAAAGACACTATGGTAGTACGTTGAGAACAGGCAGGGTCACAATGGTATAGTCACTGATTATGAAGATTACACCTATTTACTGAATTAATCATTCAAGTTTACTTGATTTGCCATGTTCAGTAGACTGAATTCGAATTATAATGTGCAAAGCTTAAAAACAGAGGAGGAACAAACAAAACCATACAGATGTATTACAAGAATACATGTAAGCAGACACAGATGTTACTACTAATCATACAGTAGACTATTTCAGGCAGCAGCCACAACAACAACAACATATCAGCAGAGCAACAAAAGCCTTTTGTGCGCCAAGTCAAATTATTTATCAAATAAATTAAATAAAAAGAGCAAGGGTAAAGTGCATTAATATTGTTTAAATACTAAGTACTATTAGTCTAGATGGAAACATAGGTCCACCTGCATAGGGTGGATTTTGTTTCACCACCTGTTTTTTCTTAATCCTTGAAGTGTCTATTTTAAGATTCTGCCAGGTAACCGGTTGAAATAATGTCCCATGGGGTTTATTTTAACCCTTTATTACACCTATCCTGAACCAAAACCTGAAAAATAAGAAAAAGAAAACAGCATAAGTTTTCAAGTTAACAACATATAGAGACAAATAAAAAAAAATCCCAAACAAGTTTGACCCAATGAATTCAGTACAATTGTTATTTTTAAGATTCAAACATATCTTGGTTAAATTTCAGGACAGAAAAAGCAATACAACGCTGAAAAAACGTATATCACATTTAGGTTAATATTGGAAATAATATTGTAATAAAGATTGTCTCCATGCCATTATGCCCTAAATATTGTAGATTTTGTGTAAACATGGCCAAAAGTGGAAGACGAATGTGAAAAGACTAATTTGTCCTACATAGACAAAAATGAACACATTTTCCTATACAATTTGAAATCCAGTGAAATATGTTTTGTTAAGGTTCAAACAAAGTACTATTACAGTACATATTCTCTGTTGGCACAACATTCAAACCTAAACTACTAATCATCATCCTTCCTCCTCTTCATCATCCGTATATAGAGGTTGGTCATGCTGACATGGTAGAGGAGGATCATCAGTATATGGAGAGGTTGGTCATGCTGGTAGAGGAGGATCATCATTGTTTGTCTTGGCAAATGCATGAGTTCTTGGAGGTTGATGGGCATATCCAGATCCAAAGTAGACCTTGAACGCCTGCCTCCCCCCAAGGTCTGTCTCATCCCACATGTACAGCGATCCAACTTCAGAGTCGCCTGCTACAAAAGAGCAGAACAGCCAATATTCAAGAGGCCCAAAGCCTATGATCAAAGTATGGACTGGGAAAAACAATGGATGAGGAGGTGTTAGAGCCTGTCTGGATGGTTGGACCCATCCTCCCTCCTTCTCTTGTTGAGGTACTGGCCCAGAAAGTGGAGTCAGAAGAGCAAGAAGCTCTTGATAAGGAGGCAGATTATGCAAAAAATAACATGGATGAGGAGGATGGAGAGTACGAGTGTGATGAGGCGGAGGAAGAGATGGAGCTCGAAGAGATAGACTTTGACAATTGTTTTTAGTGATGATGATGATTAGTAGTTTAGGGCACAAAATACAAATAGAAGAAAATACTTGAATGTTGTGTCAACAAAGAATATATCCAGTCCATGATATCCAGTGCATATGAAAACATATAGTTTGAACCTTAACAATAAATAAATCACTGATTAACATCGCATGGGAAAATGTGTTAATTTGTCTCTATAGATTTTTTTTTTTTTTTTATCTTTTTCCTCCTCCGTTTTTCTCCCATCCCAATGTTAGTCGTTATGCCAATTCCCAATCCCCTTCCTGGTCGCTGCGCACCTACCCCCTACGGTCAGTCTGGGAGAGTGGAGGCTATCGCATGCTTCCTCCGACACATGTGTAGCCAATCAACCGCTTCTTTTCACCTGGCAGCGCGGACTCTCACTGAGAGGGTGTAACGTGTGGAAGGATCACACTACCCCCCTTAGATCCTTTCCTCGCTGAGTACGCGCCCCGACCGAACCGGAGTCGCTGTTTACAACGACCAGGACCAACCCACCAGCTTTCCCACCCCTAACACTGCCAATTGTGTTAGTATGAACGACCAGCCAAGCTGGTAGCAATGCCGAGAGCTGGGCTCGAACCCAGCATCTCCTGCACTAGTGGCGAGCGCCTTGCCCACTGCGCCACTTAGCCGCAGAATTGTTTATGCAAAACTATAATATTTAGGGCATAACAGCATGGAGACAATCTTTATTACAATATTATTTCCAATATTAACCTAAATCGATCTCGTCCAATGCACTACATTTTAGTAAAAAGGGAAAATACAGATGTGATATGTTTTTTTCAGCGTTTTTTTGCTTTTTCTGTCCTGAAATTTAATCAAGATGTGTTTGAATCTTAAAAGTAACACTTGTACTGAATTCCTTGGGTCAAACTTGTTTGGGAAAATGTTTTAATTTGTCTCTATGTTGTTAACTTGAAAAGTTATGCTGTTTTCTTTCTTCTTTTTCCAACCTGTTACCTGGCAGAATCTTAAAATGGACACTTCAAGGATTAAGTGATGAATTGAAAATGGGGGACCCTAATGTAAACGAGACGAAAGTCTTTCTCTGGTCTGCATCCCCTTAACAATTGTGTGTATTGAGCTGTACTGTATTGTACCCATTCTGCAATCTGTTAATAAAGTTTTCAATCAATCAAAGAAAAAACAGGTGGTGAAAAAAAATCCACCCTATGCAGGTGTATGTTTCCATCTAGACCAGTGTTTCTCAACTGGTGGGTCGCGACCAAAAAGTGGGTCGCGGGGCCATTTTGAGTGGGTCGCGGATGTGTGTAAAAAAAAAATATATATATATAATAATAATAATAATAATAATAATAATAATAATAATAATAATAATAATAATAATAATAATAATAATAATAATAATAATAATAATAATAATAATAATAATAATAAAAAAAAGTTTAATATTATTATTATTTATTTTTTTATCTTTTATCTGTTTTTAATACCGGTATATATTTTTTTACTACCTATCTTTGTGAAAGTGGCTTCTCAGCTCTGGTCCAGCTGACGACAAAGCAGAGGAACAGATTGGACATTGAGCATGACCTCAGAGTTGCTTTGTCTACCATCACCCCAGACTTTGAGACTCTTGTCAGGAGCAAACAACATCCCCAGTTATCCCATTAGTTCCCTGGGATGTTAAGCTAAGAAGTCTGCTAAGAAGCATATATTATTTATTATTATTATTTTATTTCATTGGGTTTTTAGCCCTAGTTGCACTTTTGTTGCAACCCCAGTTATCCCATTAGTTCCCCCAAACTTAGGTCTGTTATGTTAAGCTAAGAAATCTGCTAAGAAGCATATTATTTATTATTATTTTATTTCGTTGGGTTTTTAGCCATAGTTGCACTTTTGTTGCACTTTTTTGTGTTTATTTCATGTTTTTAACAGTGCATGAAAGATTGTGAATTTTTTTTAAATAAATCATAGTGGTTCAAAAATTTGGGTCGCGACTTAATGACTAAGGAAAATGTTGGGTCCCAAGGCTAGACCAGTTGAGAACCACTGATCTAGACTATTATTTAGACTGCTCACTGCAGTGGGAACACAGCGGATGGCTGGAGGAGGAACAGCATTCATTAATTTATTCATTCATTTACTGGATGTGTCATTGTCAATACTCAATTATACACAGCCCCTGCCAAACAATGAACAAAACACTTAGATTTCTGCAATAGTGTTTTCAGTTGCTAGGCAACCACATCGTCCTCCCCGGTGGATGCCCAGTCAACACCATTTAATCACCAAAACAGCAGACGGATCAAGTGATGTAACGCTAAACGTTGTTTGGCTCAGTTTATTGGGTTAATTAAGCCTGTCAGTGTTGTGCGTTAAATGAAGGCATGAACAATGGGACCCAATAAAATATTCATTATTATAATGAATTCTTTCCTAGATTCATATTTTTTTCAAATTTTACTACAAGTGTGTATAAATTTCACACATTACCAAAAGTAAAACCTTTTCTTTTCTTTCTGAAGTAGGATTTTGGATGTTGATTGTGCTTCACTGCATGTAGGCTCCTCTCTGGTTCCAGTCCTGATATTAAAACAATGATAATAAATCTGTACCCAGTGCCCCCCAACACACTCTGAATGCCCCCTGGGGGGGTGGTACCACCCCAACACTCTCTGAATGCCCCCTGGGGGGGGGGGGGGTACCACCCCAACACTCTCTGAATGCCCCCTGGGGGGGTGGTACCACCCCCAACACTCTCTGAACGCCCCCTGGGCGGGCGGGGGGGTTATATGGTGTTATTGTTTCTGAAGGATCAAAACGTCCTGTGTAGCCGAGAGCCGTCAGGACCTTTCCCCCGCCTGTTTCCCCACAACAACATCCCTCATATCTGTCTTATTGTGTCAACAGAGACATGATGTGCAGGATAAAGCCTCCTGTGTTTTTTTCTACAATCTTAACATTTTAAATGTAATGTCCCCGCGTTTCTCAGGTGAGAACCAGGTGTTGAAGTTCACTCACGTTCGAACCCTGAGTCACAAGATCCTCATCAAGTGGGAGCCGTTCTGGCCGCCAGACTTCAGAGACCTGCTTGGCTTCATGGTGCTGTACAAGGAGGCGTAAGTCTGACCCGTTCTCTCTTTTAACCCTTTCACTACCACACTACAGAAGGTTAACCCTTTACTATCACACTACAGATGGTTAACCGTCTGTAGTGTGATAGTAAAGGGTTAACTTCCTGTATTGTCACAGTGAAAGGGTTAACCATTTGGTAGTGCAGTAGTGAAAGGGTTAACACAAGACACTTCACGAATACTGTGTTCATTACGTATAATATAAGCGACGGGGCATACAGACCCTCATCTGCACCTTTGTTTTTCACGCTGGTTATTTTTCTCATTTTATATTCAGAGTTAATTGTTATTGTTTACACTGTTTATTTTTTTTCTCATATTTTTATATTCAGATCAAATTGTATTGCCTATATTTATGTCTTTCTACTATTAGCCTGCTACAGGTATAAAGACACTATGGTATGGTAGTAAGTCATACTGGCCAACGGTATAACTAGTAAGAGTAGGTAAGGGACATATTAGATATTAGATTAGATTCAAATTATATTATATATATATATATATATATTAATTATACAGCACAAGTACAGTACAACGAAAATAAGTTTGGCATCCAACCAGAGTGCAAATGTAGCAGTAAAGTGCAATCTTAATATACAATGTACAGGTGATTAAAACTTGATGCGTGTGTGTGAAGGTTCTGGACAGTAGCTTCCCTGTGGGTTTATTTGTTAACACGTTTCAGAGCGTGCTTCCTCGTCAGAGCAGAACTGCGGGAGCTGCTGGCCTCGCTCCAAAGCGTATCAGGAAATGCATTTGTTGACGGGAACCTGCCATCCATAACCCATAACCTATCTTTAAAATCGTGCCAAATGTTATATCCAAGAATTGAGCTCTCCTTTCAGCAGTCCTTTGAACGCATGCATATCTGATGGGGCGCCGACACATTCAGGTTCCGTTGAAAAATATAGTGGCTTAGGAATTTTACTTTTACTCATAGTATATATTGAGATAAAAATGTATTATTGGCCATATTTATAGCAACGTATAATCTGCAGCTTTGTTTCCCAAATTGTTCTCATATTTATTTGTTCAGATAAAATTGTATTGCCTATATTTATGTATTTCTACTATTACCCTGCCCATACCTGTACCTGTACCTCCCCCTCCCCCTGCTATGACACCCGAATTTCCCCCAAGGGAATCCGTTGACCTTGAAGAAGATAAAAGCAAGCTGATCAAGGAGCTACTCTTAGGTCATGTCCAGACGGTGACGATTTTGGGTGTATCCGCCAAAGTATGTATGCACGTTTTGTCCACACGGAACCGCGTTATGGGAGCCTGAATATGCAATTTTCTGAAAACGGGCCCAGAGTGAACAAATCTGAAGACGCCACCCTTGCGTTCCCGTCTTTACAAGCCAGTACGCATCTTTCCTGAACCAATGACACAATAGCCCACCTCTCCCTTAATCCGCATGTGCAAACCCAGCCAACAAAAAAGAAACATGATACAACATAGCTGCAGTTAGTTGCTTGTTCACCAACAATCTCAACATTTGTATTAGCTCAAAAACACAGAACCGGACGACACAAGTTGTTCCGCTAGCGATAACAACAATAACACTTCCGGTCGGGGGGTTTAAAAATAAAAGAGCGAAGTCTAAAACAGGAAAGACATTTATTTTGTACATTTGTGGCAGCGTTACAGCATTTTCAGTGGTTTCGTTTGGACACATATTTCTTGAGACGATTTCGTGTTTAAAAAAAAATTATGAAAACGAAAAAGATCCGTTCCGTCTCCGTCTGGATGTGGCTTTAGGATAACTGAAATATTCCGCTCTTTATGTTTACGATTATTTATTTATTTACCCAGGGACCAACATTTTCAGTTTTCACATGTAAATGCGCCGGAGTTAACAAATGAGCTAGTTCTCATCCCTGGCTAACATGCATGTCTTTTGGTGTGGGAGGAAACCCACGCAAACACCGGGAGAACACGCAAACTCCACACAGAAAGGCCCCTCTGCTAGGGTTTGAACCCAGGTTCTTGTTGCTGTGAGGCAGCAGTGCTGACCACTGTGCCACCGTCATGTGTTACTGTCCCCCACCAGGCCCTTCCAGAACGTGACAGAGTTCGACGGACAGGACGCCTGCGGCTCCAACAGCTGGGTGATTGCAGACGTGGACCCTCCGCCTCGCGCCACCGAGGGGGGCAAGGAGCAGACCGAGCCGGGGTACCTCATCCTGCCCCTCAAGCCCTGGACGCAGTACGCCATCATGGTCAAGACCCAGCTGTCGGCCTCCGACGAGCACCAGATGCACGGCGCCAAGAGCGAGATCATCTACGTTCGCACCAACGCCACCAGTAAGGCTTGTTGTTACTAGATAGATCATCTAGGTTCCAGTAGGCCTTGTTACTAGATAGATCATCTAGGTTCCAGTAGGGCTTGTTGTTACTAGATAGATCATCTAGGTTCCAGTAGGCCTTGTTACTAGATAGATCATCTAGGTTCCAGTAGGCCTTGTTGTTACTAGATAGATCATCTAGGTTCCAGTAGGCCTTGTTACTAGATAGATCATCTAGGTTCCAGTAGGGCTTGTTGTTACTAGATAGATCATCTAGGTTCCAGTAGGGCTTGTTGTTACTAGATAGATCATCTAGGTTCCAGTAGGGCTTGTTGTTACTAGATAGATCATCTAGGTTCCAGTAGGGCTTGTTGTTACTAGATAGATCATCTAGGTTCCAGTAGGGCTTGTTACTAGATAGATCATCTAGGTTCCAGTAGGGCTTGTTGTTACTAGATAGATCATCTAGGTTCCAGTAGGGCTTGTTGTTACTAGATAGATCATCTAGGTTCCAGTAGGCCTTGTTGTTACTAGATAGATCATCTAGGTTCCAGTAGGGCTTGTTGTTACTAGATAGATCATCTAGGTTCCAGTAGGGCTTGTTGTTACTAGATAGATCATCTAGGTTCCAGTAGGCCTTGTTACTAGATAGATCATCTAGGTTCCAGTAGGGCTTGTTGTTACTAGATAGATCATCTAGGTTCCAGTAGGGCTTGTTGTTACTAGATAGATCATCTAGGTTCCAGTAGGGCTTGTTGTTACTAGATAGATCATCTAGGTTCCAGTAGGCCTTGTTACTAGATAGATCATCTAGGTTCCAGTAGGGCTTGTTGTTACTAGATAGATCATCTAGGTTCCAGTAGAGCTTGTTGTTACTAGATAGATCATCTAGGTTCCAGTAGGGCTTGTTGTTACTAGATAGATCATCTAGGTTCCAGTAGGGCTTGTTGTTACTAGATAGATCATCTAGGTTCCAGTAGGGCTTGTTGTTACTAGATAGATCATCTAGGTTCCAGTAGGGCTTGTTACTAGATAGATCATCTAGGTTCCAGTAGGGCTTGTTGTTACTAGATAGATCATCTAGGTTCCAGTAGGGCTTGTTGTTACTAGATAGATCATCTAGGTTCCAGTAGGGCTTGTTGTTACTAGATAGATCATCTAGGTTCCAGTAGGGCTTGTTGTTACTAGATAGATCATCTAGGTTCCAGTAGGGCTTGTTGTTACTAGATAGATCATCTAGGTTCCAGTAAGGCTTGTTACTAGATAGATCATCTAGGTTCCAGTAGGGCTTGTTGTTACTAGATAGATCATCTAGGTTCCAGTAGGGCTTGTTGTTACTAGATAGATCATCTAGGTTCCAGTAGGGCTTGTTGTTACTAGATAGATCATCTAGGTTCCAGTAGGGCTTGTTGTTACTAGATAGATCATCTAGGTTCCAGTAGGGCTTGTTACTAGATAGATCATCTAGGTTCCAGTAGGGCTTGTTGTTACTAGATAGATCATCTAGGTTCCAGTAGGGCTTGTTGTTACTAGATAGATCATCTAGGTTCCAGTAGGGCTTGTTGTTACTAGATAGATCATCTAGGTTCCAGTAGGCCTTGTTACTAGATAGATCATCTAGGTTCCAGTAGGCCTTGTTGTTACTAGATAGATCATCTAGGTTCCAGTAAGGCTTGTTGTTACTAGATAGATCATCTAGGTTCCAGTAGGCCTTGTTACTAGATAGATCATCTAGGTTCCAGTAGGGCTTGTTGTTACTAGATAGATCATCTAGGTTCCAGTAAGGCTTGTTACTAGATAGATCATCTAGGTTCCAGTAGGGCTTGTTGTTACTAGATAGATCATCTAGGTTCCAGTAGGGCTTGTTGTTACTAGATAGATCATCTAGGTTCCAGTAGGGCTTGTTGTTACTAGATAGATCATCTAGGTTCCAGTAGGGCTTGTTGTTACTAGATAGATCATCTAGGTTCCAGTAGGGCTTGTTACTAGATAGATCATCTAGGTTCCAGTAGGGCTTGTTGTTACTAGATAGATCATCTAGGTTCCAGTAGGGCTTGTTGTTACTAGATAGATCATCTAGGTTCCAGTAGGGCTTGTTGTTACTAGATAGATCATCTAGGTTCCAGTAGGCCTTGTTACTAGATAGATCATCTAGGTTCCAGTAGGCCTTGTTGTTACTAGATAGATCATCTAGGTTCCAGTAAGGCTTGTTGTTACTAGATAGATCATCTAGGTTCCAGTAGGCCTTGTTACTAGATAGATCATCTAGGTTCCAGTAGGGCTTGTTACTAGATAGATCATCTAGGTTCCAGTAGGCCTTGTTACTAGATAGATCATCTAGGTTCCAGTAGGCCTTGTTACTAGATAGATCATCTAGGTTCCAGTAGGCCTTGTTACTAGATAGATCATCTAGGTTCCAGTAGGCCTTGTTACTAGATAGATCATCTAGGTTCCAGAAGGCCTTGTTACTAGATAGATCATCTAGGTTCCAGTAGGGCTTGTTGTTACTAGATAGATCATCTAGGTTCCAGTAGGGCTTGTTACTAGATAGATCATCTAGGTTCCAGTAGGGCTTGTTGTTACTAGATAGATCATCTAGGTTCCAGTAGGGCTTGTTACTAGATAGATCATCTAGGTTCCAGTAGGCCTTGTTACTAGATAGATCATCTAGGTTCCAGTAGGGCTTGTTACTAGATAGATCATCTAGGTTCCAGTAGGCCTTGTTACTAGATAGATCATCTAGGTTCCAGTAGGGCTTGTTGTTACTAGATAGATCATCTAGGTTCCAGTAGGCCTTGTTACTAGATAGATCATCTAGGTTCCAGTAGGCCTTGTTACTAGATAGATCATCTAGGTTCCAGTAGGGCTTGTTGTTACTAGATAGATCATCTAGGTTCCAGTAGGGCTTGTTGTTACTAGATAGATCATCTAGGTTCCAGTAGGGCTTGTTGTTACTAGATAGATCATCTAGGTTCCAGTAGGGCTTGTTACTAGATAGATCATCTAGGTTCCAGTAGGGCTTGTTGTTACTAGATAGATCATCTAGGTTCCAGTAGGGCTTGTTGTTACTAGATAGATCATCTAGGTTCCAGTAGGGCTTGTTGTTACTAGATAGATCATCTAGGTTCCAGTAGGGCTTGTTGTTACTAGATAGATCATCTAGGTTCCAGTAGGGCTTGTTGTTACTAGATAGATCATCTAGGTTCCAGTAGGGCTTGTTGTTACTAGATAGATCATCTAGGTTCCAGTAGGGCTTGTTGTTACTAGATAGATCATCTAGGTTCCAGTAGGCCTTGTTGTTACTAGATAGATCATCTAGGTTCCAGTAGGCCTTGTTACTAGATAGATCATCTAGGTTCCAGTAGGGCTTGTTGTTACTAGATAGATCATCTAGGTTCCAGTAGGCCTTGTTACTAGATAGATCATCTAGGTTCCAGTAGGGCTTGTTGTTACTAGATAGATCATCTAGGTTCCAGTAGGCCTTGTTACTAGATAGATCATCTAGGTTCCAGTAGGGCTTGTTGTTACTAGATAGATCATCTAGGTTCCAGTAGGCCTTGTTACTAGATAGATCATCTAGGTTCCAGTAGGGCTTGTTGTTACTAGATAGATCATCTAGGTTCCAGTAGGGCTTGTTGTTACTAGATAGATCATCTAGGTTCCAGTAGGGCTTGTTACTAGATAGATCATCTAGGTTCCAGTAGGGCTTGTTACTAGATAGATCATCTAGGTTCCAGTAGGGCTTGTTACTAGATAGATCATCTAGGTTCCAGTAGGCCTTGTTACTAGATAGATCATCTAGGTTCCAGTAGGCCTTGTTACTAGATAGATCATCTAGGTTCCAGTAGGGCTTGTTGTTACTAGATAGATCATCTAGGTTCCAGTAGGGCTTGTTACTAGATAGATCATCTAGGTTCCAGTAGGGCTTGTTACTAGATAGATCATCTAGGTTCCAGTAAGGCTTGTTACTAGATAGATCATCTAGGTTCCAGTAGGGCTTGTTGTTACTAGATAGATCATCTAGGTTCCAGTAGGGCTTGTTGTTACTAGATAGATCATCTAGGTTCCAGTAGGGCTTGTTGTTACTAGATAGATCATCTAGGTTCCAGTAGGGCTTGTTGTTACTAGATAGATCATCTAGGTTCCAGTAGGGCTTGTTACTAGATAGATCATCTAGGTTCCAGTAGGGCTTGTTGTTACTAGATAGATCATCTAGGTTCCAGTAGGGCTTGTTGTTACTAGATAGATCATCTAGGTTCCAGTAGGGCTTGTTGTTACTAGATAGATCATCTAGGTTCCAGTAGGGCTTCTTACTAGATAGATCATCTAGGTTCCAGTAGGGCTTGTTGTTACTAGATAGATCATCTAGGTTCCAGTAGGGCTTGTTACTAGATAGATCATCTAGGTTCCAGTAGGGCTTGTCATTAGACGGGCTGTACGTGGCGTGTTGCCACTTGCCAGTGATGGATCACTCTGCTTTGTTCTGGTTCAAAACCCTGGAGATGATTTGATGCGATTTAATTTTCAACAACTGGGTGTAGTTTTTGTAAACATATCTATAATATTTGTCTTATGAGTTTCTCGCTTGTCATTGAGCTCATTCTTTTCTCTCCCTCTCTCTCTTGACACTAATTGTAATTACAGTGCTCCAGAATAGCCGTAGTGTCACTATTGTTGTCTGGCGTGTTGAATGTGCAGCATGTCTCTCCTCATCTCCTGGCATTGCCACCGTAGGTCCCTGGCAGGGGAACAGACAAACAGATGGCATGATTGGCGCCGGGGTGTCACCGTCCTACCTGGCGACGCCTCATGCACACGGTGCTCCACGTTAGTCATCAGTCACACAGTGGTCATATATATCTCCTCGTGGAACAGATGCGTCACATGGCCCGGCCAGACGCACAGGAAGTTTTATTTATTTATTTTCTACCTGTCTGGTGACTGCACCGGATTCACGGTCTGTGTCGTGCGCGGCTCACACACCTAGTCTGTGGGAGAAGCTGTCATTAGAGCGATGGCGTTGTTGATGAAACCACGTCTGACAATGTGGTCGGACCTGTGTGCCCTGCCATCAGTAGACGTGACGGTGTCATCATCACTCTGTGGCGAGGAAGCGCGACTCTCGCCGTCCCCTCCTGCCCCCTTATACTCGTATATACTCCATGACGTAGAAATGTCTGTAAAACTTTGTCTTCTGTTTGGTGATGCTTTTCTGTGGTGATATTTTTGCATCTGCCTTAAAAAAAAATTCATAATTTGGTGTTTTGTCACTTACCCTTGATGTGTTTTTACAACTAATCACCTGCTATTTACCAGAAGCCCATACTAGACAGACAAAGTGTCTTAATACCAGTCTAGCAATGTACTGTATATCCTGTAAAATCCCACCACAAAGCCACAGGAACACTTAGTGCCAATCACAGATATTTGACTCAAAGCTTCTCACACCAGACATTTTGACTCAAAGCTTCTCACACCAGACATTTTGACTCAAAGCTTCTCACACCAGACATTTTGACTCAAAGCTTCTCACACCAGACATTTTGACTCAAAGCTTCTCACACCAGACATTTTGACTCAAAGCTTCTCACACCAGACATTTTGACTCTAAGCTTCTCACACCAGACATTTTGACTCCAAGCTTCTCACACCAGACATTTTGACTCAAAGCTTCTCACACCAGACATTTTGACTCAAAGCTTCTCACACCAGGGCAACTGATCTCAGATCACTGAGCAGATCAAACTCGTTTTGCTCACACAACTTTGTTCTGTTATCAACAACACAAATTTGTTTTACAGCATAAACTCAAAAAACCTCAAACAAACAAACAAACGTGGTTACATTGCAGGCTATGATAACATTGCTAAAATACAATATTTAGTCAAACCGTGAAGTCCTTCATGCATAATACATGATATACAGTTCAAAGTGCAGTCTAGTCACAGTCTAGACGGGTACATGTTGATTGTTACAGCTTGTTGGTGGTGACAGATGTACAGGATGATTTAGGCCAGGATGGTGTAAGAATGGAGAAACCCATCTTGGTTGAACTCCTGGTGCAGATAGTGAAATCTGTCGTCCTCTCATGGTGCAGGTTTACCAGGTGCTTTGGCCCCGTGGCCTCACTTCCCAGTGTGTTGCCATGTCTCAACCTTGTAGGCAGAACACAGGGTTAGCAGAGCAGCACAGAACACCAGACGGTAACATAGGAAATGAAAGCATTGTTGTTTTCATTGTTCTTGGAGAGTGCCGAGTCGGATTCCGTCTCTCTTAAGAGCCAGGGTTCAGTGAGTGTGTAGCCCCTCATGCAGGTAACAAGGCCAAACTGCTCATCCACATCAACCCTCTCATCCATTAGACTTTGGAGATGTAGTATGGTCAGGATATATAGTATTATCAGGAGATATATTAAGGTCAGAAGATGTAGTATGGTCAGGATATGTAGTATGGTCAGGGCATGTAGTATGGTCAGGATATGTAGTATGGTCAGGAGATATATTATGGTCAGGAGAATATATAGAATGATCAGGAGATATATTATGGTCAGGAGAATATATAGAATGATCAGGAGATGTAGTATGTCAGGTCAGGAGATGTAGTATGGTCAGGAGATATAGTATGGTCAGGAAATGTAGTATGGTCAGGAAATGTAGTATGGTAAATGGCTGCATTTTTATATAGCGCTTTTATCCAAAGTGCTTTAGAATTAGTTCCTCACATTTTACCCATTCACTCACATTCACACACCGATGGCGGAGGCAACCATGCAAGGTGCCAACCTGCTCATCGGGAGCAATTAGGGGTTAAGTGTCTTGCTCAAGGACACATCGACATGCTGCCCGGGAGGAGCGGCAATCAAACCGGGAAACTCCGGATTGCCAGACGACTGCTCTACCTCCCGAGCCACTGTCGCCCCAAGTATGGTCAGGAGATGTAGAATGGTCAGGAGATGTAGAATGGTCAGGAGATGTAGAATGGTCAGGATATGTAGAATGGTCAGGGGATGTAGAATGGTCAGGGGATGTAGAATGGTCAGGGGATGTAGAATGGTCAGGGGATGTAGAATGGTCAGGGGATATACCATACCAGCGGCCATCAGGCTCCACAACAGTGGGCAGGGCCTGCTGCCAGACATCCAACTACAACTACTAGGAACCTAAAAAGGACAATAACACTACCTTATTATGCATACTGCACCTTATGTGAATACTGTATATTTCAGTTAGTTAGTTAGTTAATTATATTGACTTGTTATATTGTTTACACAGCTTGTTTTTAATACCTGTACCTCCCCTCCCCCTCCCCCATGCTGCTATGATGCCTGCATTTCCCCAAGAGGATCAATAAAGGAATATCTTATCTTATAGTATGGTCATAGTATGTAGTATATAGTGGAATTATTGTACCTCCTATATATAACTTCTATCTTTATCTTCTCCTTAATACTCCAGTGATAATGCAGTGCCTACTTCAGTACTTGGTAATATTACAGTACAGTTTACTGTACTCCACAATGGTGGAATGAACTTCCCACTACAGTTAGGACAGCCGAGTCCCGACCAATCTTTCGTTGTCGACTAAAAACACACTTCTTCTGAAATCAAATCAAAAGATAAATCTAACCTTCTTACTGTCCTATACTACCATGTACCTCCTACTATTATGTCGTATGCCTATGCACTCAATACTGCAGCACCCACGTTTCAGCACTGTTTGATGAACATTGTTACTCAGCTGAAAGAGTTGTATCCTTCCCGCTGACTTGTCGTACAGAACTTGTGAGTAGCTTTGGATAAAAGCGTCGGCTAAATGACGACATGTAATGTAAATGTAGAACAATTCTCCCAACTGTAAAAAAATAACAACAATGATACAGTAACTAGGCTTGACATTTCTCCATTGTGGGAGAAGGTCTTTGTCCAAAACCACGGTTAGCGCCCTGTCCACCAGTCCAGTCCACCATAGTTACTGCTGCTATGTGATCACAAGACGATCAAACCAGCAGCTGTGTTGTCAGAGCTGCACTGACTTAAACGAAGTGACAAGCCACCCAACGTTCTCACAGACGAAGTTCACCGCCTGTAAATTAATTAATGAATGAATGATCGTTGCATTTATATAACGCTTTTCTAGGCACTCAAAGCGCTCCCCACAATGTAGGCTGGAAATTGCCTCCTTCACCACCACTGTGTAGCACCAACCTTGGGCTATTCAGGCTCAATGACTACCATACACGGGCACCAGGCACACGTCACACTACACAATGACTACCATACACGGGCACCAGGCACACATCACACTACACAATGACTACCATACACGGGCACCAGGCACACATCACACTACACAATGACTACCATACACGGGCACCAGGCACACATCACACTACACAATGACTACCATACACTGGCACCAGGCACACATCACACTACACAATGACTACCATACACGGGCACCAGGCACACATCACACTACACAATGACTACCATACACTGGCACCAGGCACACGTCACACTACACAATGACTACCATACACGGGCACCAGGCACACATCACACTACACAATGACTACCATACACGGGCACCAGGCACACATCACACTACACAATGACTACCATACACGGGCACCAGGCACACATCACACTACACAATGACTGCCATACACGGGCACCAGGCACACATCACACTACACAATGACTACCATACACGGGCACCAGGCACACATCACACTACACAATGACTACCATACACGGGCACCAGGCACACATCACACTACACAATGACTACCATACACGGGCACCAGGCACACATCACACTACACAATGACTACCATACACGGGCACCAGGCACACGTCACACTACACAATGACTACCATACACGGGCACCAGGCACACATCACACTACACAATGACTACCATACACGGGCACCAGGCACACATCACACTACACAATGACTACCATACACTGGCACCAGGCACACATCACACTACACAATGACTACCATACACGGGCACCAGGCACACATCACACTACACAATGACTACCATACACTGGCACCAGGCACACGTCACACTACACAATGACTACCATACACGGGCACCAGGCACACATCACACTACACAATGACTACCATACACGGGCACCAGGCACACATCACACTACACAATGACTACCATACACGGGCACCAGGCACACATCACACTACACAATGACTGCCATACACGGGCACCAGGCACACATCACACTACACAATGACTACCATACACGGGCACCAGGCACACATCACACTACACAATGACTACCATACACGGGCACCAGGCACACATCACACTACACAATGACTACCATACACGGGCACCAGGCACACATCACACTACACAATGACTACCATACACGGGCACCAGGCACACGTCACACTACACAATGACTACCATACACTGGCACCAGGCACACATCACACTACACAATGACTACCATACACTGGCACCAGGCACACGTCACACTACACAATGACTACCATACACGGGCACCAGGCACACATGGTAGTAAATTTATATAGCGCTTTTATCCAAAGCTATTTACAATTTGTTCCTCAAATTTTACCTGTTCACTCGCACACCGGCGGCGGAGGCAACCATGCAAGGTGCCAACCTGCTCATCGGAGCAGTTAGGGGTTAAGTGTCTTGCTCAAGGACACTTCGACATGCTGCCCCGGGAGGAGCGGGAATCGAACCGGGAACCTCCGTATTACCAGACGACTGCTCTACCTCCAGAGCCACTGTCGACACCGCTACTTCTGACTTGAGAGAAAGGTCGAGGTGGTAAAGGGGAAGCTCATGTAGTCCTATCTATCTAAACACAGACCACCCTGCTCTCATCGCTTCTCCTGATGACTCAGGAAGTCATTTAAAAAATAAAAGGCAATTCGATTGGTCGATCGCCACGTCAATCATTATTTAGCAAAAGGTTAATTGGATGCGCGAGTCCGGCTTGTTTGTTCCAGTGCAAATAGAATAACCCTAAGCGTTGAGGACAAAACACCCCCGCGTCGTCAACCATCGACATGTTGCATCGTCACTGTAACTGAGGGGTACAATTCCCTGACTGTATTGATAAGTATGGTATCATTAAACCACTACCGCTTGATGTACTTTAACTTCTGGCCATACAGTACACGATATCTAAGTATGATGAACACTTTCCCACATATGAAATCAGGTCCACACAAATATAACAGTCGAAGGTTTAATATAGCAAAAGGTATATACAACATTCACTTAATTACATTTATGATTTGAATGCACTTGTAAGGCAAATGAGTATTCGTAGGCAAATCAACACTGAATGTCCAATCTCTGGTTACGCAGGAAGCAAGTATACAACCTGGTTCTTTAGGGAACTATAGCGATGGTACTTAAGGATTATAGCGGGATACTAAAGGGGTCCTGCTGGTTGTAAGTCAGTAAGGGGGGGGGGGGGGGTTTGGAGAGCCGTCAGCTGCATCCCATCTGGCCAACGATTCCTGGGGAGAATTCAGGTACAGAACACAGTGCCCGCAGGATCTTGATCCACAGATGAATACACTTGGGCCCTCTTGTAGACGGTAGCTGTAGGCTGTAGGTCCACAACGAAGGAGAAGCGAGGCGGCCTCGGTCTGGGTTGAGCGCCGTCTCACCTGGGCTCCTCTCGGGGGTAATTCCAACACTCACCGGCGTTGGCTGTTATCCGCTCCACAAATCAAAGCACCCAAAGCAAATAGATATTCCATGCCGTATAGGCTCAGCAGTCGTCCGGGTAGGTAATCCAATGTGCAGGTCCCCCTCGGTCCTCGTCTAGAACTCCTCGGATGCAAGCACCACACTTGGTCTGCCCAGCCTGGTTAAGCTTCTAGATAACACGAGGAGGCGATGGGGGTGCTACTCACTTTAGAACTCGATACCGCACGATGCACCATACATAATAGACTATTATTAACTTAATAGAAATACGTCCCACTCGACGGTACAGTGCCAAACTATGACAATTCAGCTATGAATTTACACGAGGTCTCAATGCCTATTCTGGGGCCAAATAGGCCATACTGCACCACACGTGGGTCGTGGGTGAGGCTTCACGTCTGTTACTAGGTTGGAGGGTAAAGGACTAATGGACTAAAAGAAAGTTCTACTTTACTTGCGCCATATTTATATGCACGGTGAACAAATAGTACCACTCGTATTTCGGTAGCCGTATTCCTACGCGGAACCGGGGCTAGTTGGGACATGTTCGTCGGCACTATTGAACTTGACTCAAGGGGCCTGTCTGCTGGCGCCAGGTTCTTGTCCAATGAGAGAATGAACTATTATGGGCTGTAGTAGACTAAAGGGATATTCAGTGTATATGTACAAAGAATATACAAGGGATATCAAACGATATACAAATACTATTAAATATATATCCATAAATAAATATATATATTCGGTTTAATCTGATCCTTCACAACAGTCACGGTGACTAATGCACAATAGAACAAACGTGTCACACGCTGTGATGGACACACGACACAAATCTGAAGGGCCGACACCCAAAGCCACATACTGGCAGAACCCGGACCTGAGTCAGCCGGTACCTGGGATTCCACGCTGACGCCAGAGCGATACTTATTGCGATCCTTCACTTTGCTGAGTGTAAACAAGTTTTCCTACAATAATATCCACGACAAAGACGGCAGAAGTTCTCAAGCGCGTCAGGTTGGATGGTGTCGTGCGGACGTTGACCATGAGCTGCGCCCATGTGACAGAGAAACAAAAGATCTGTCGCAACTTCGTCCTTCAGCCAATGAACTGGAAGGAACTCTTTGAAGGCCGATGGATGTTCTGAAAATAATGCTCTTTATTAACACAGTTAAAACCAATGCGTTTCGGCACAGGGGAAATGCCGAAATGCACATTTGAAAGATTTCCCTGTGGAGGCCATTTTATATGGGTATTTAAGATCCATTGTTCTTTCTTTGTCATGTGACCCTGGTGAAGGTTTGTTTCTAAAACGCCTTGGTTTTAATTGTATGAATAAAGAGCATTATTCTTTAGAGCAGGGGTCGGCAATTAGGTCTGGCCACGGGCCAAATTTTCCCCAAGCCATTGGATGGCGGGCCAGGACAAAAAACAATGGCTAATTTAATATAATGATAGTGAAAAATGCAGCACCGCAGCGGGTGCATACACGTAATAATAATAATAACTTTATTTGTATAGCACTTTTCATACAGAGGTTGCAGTTCAAAGTGCCTCCAAAGAGTTGCTGAATATGTCTCCAAGTGGCGATGTGACTCAGTGTTTTATCAATATAACATTTTGCTATTGCAGAATAGCCCTTAGCCAAAGCAACAAAATCTATATTAAATAAGGCATTGAGACTCTCACCAAGCCAACGGAGACGACCGATGAGAAATGGGCTACCTGGAGGCTGTATGGTACGTTCACACACACCTCTACAAATCACCTCAGCCTAGATCCTGTCACCTACCGTAGTGAGTGTTTGTTTTAGTCAAACTATGTTGCATTCATTTATTTTCCTGTCACTCACGCCTAGCCTTTTTAATCAGACAGTGGACTATTGTTTCTGAAAAGCCTCGACACAGCCTCGAGTCCTGGCGCTCACCTAAGGTAACATAATAATATCACTAATAGCCTTGTTTTTTAGGATCAGTAAGGCGTTATTATAATTCGGCTAGTATTTAGAAGTATTGTAGGCTATTGGCTGTTCTCACTGATCCCCTACTAATCCTGGACAACTGGACCGTCGCAGGTGTTGTTGGCCAGCCCGAGGCCTCCCGCCTTCTCAGGCAGCCAGCGTGCCAGACCTCGACCTCGGTGATGGGCCCAGCCAGCCAAGATTCCGAAATTCTGATTCATAATTTCCCCCAAGATAAAACATTATTTATTAATGCCATAAAAGAGACCATGACGATCTGAATCAGGCTGGACAGTCCTGGAACTGACGGCACTGAGACATTCATTGTGTGCATGGTCGCTCTAACACTGTTCCAGTGAATGTCTCTCACTCGCTCATCTCCAGCCTATGTCTCTCTCTGTCTCTCTCTCTCTATCTCTCTCTCTCTCTCTCTCCGCTTCTCTCTCTCTGCTTCTCTGTCTCTCTCTGTGTGTATGTGTGTGCCTCTGTCTCTGTCTCTCTCTGTCTATGTCTCTCTCTCTGTGTATCTCTCTGTGTGTCTCTCTGTGTGTATGTGTGTGTCTGTCTCTCTCTGTTTCCATCTCTCTCTCTGTCTATGTCTCTCTCTTTCTCTGTGTGTGTGTCTCTGTGTGTTTGTGTCTCTCTCTCTCTCGCTCCCTCTCTCTGTTTGTGTGTCTCTGTCTCTCTCTCTCTTTCTCTGTGTGTGTGTGTCTCTCTCTCTGTGTGTGTTTGTGTGTCTCTCTCTCTCCCTCCCTCCCCCCCCCCCCCTCTCGCTCACCTGAAGAATAGCCGGTACTGGAGTGTGTCACTTGCCATTGTTAGCCTCCAGTGGGAAACTGTTGTGTTTAAAAGTCCCCTATCTTATAAATGGCCTTTTCCAGTGGTTTGCATTGTTTTCTAGAAATGTGGTGTTGTACCAACACTGTGAAATTCTCATTCAGGCGCATTCCTCTAGTTCAGCTGTGACAAGATCCTCCCCCACTAAACCAAGCCATTCTGAATTTAGCGTATCTGTGACGTGTAAGAATTATGATCTGCATACCTCAGCTCTTTCTGTGGTTGTAACCACCGCCCACAATCAACAATTCGCTCAACAACGTATCTGCCAGTGCAGGTGGGTGACTGTCACTCAAAGCGCATTGCGAGTATGGGCGGAGCCCAGCCAAAAACACCTTGGATTTTGTAAGGGCCCGGGGAGAAAGTGGTGCACCAAAGTACTTGATTAAAATTACAAAACAATGAATTTTATTGAAAAAAACTGTACATTGGAATATCGACGAAACCTGTCGATATTCACAAGTGATGTGCATTAATAAATACAGAAACATCAGACACAGCACATTTAGAAATTCTTTCAAAAACAAAGAAAGTCAGAGGTAACAATTTAAAAACAATTACATATTGTGGTGACCTGATTGGTCATCAAGGTTCTAAACCGACCCATCGACACTAGAGTGTCTAGTTTCAGAGTTTCCTGCAGGGTATTCCATGAGGCAGGGGGCAGAGAAGCCAAAAGCAGAAGTTCAGTACAAACTCTAGGCACTTTAACTCATTCAGAGCCACGCCCATATGACCAAAGGTCCATTCCAATAAAGAAGTAATATAATTTGAACAGTCTCTAATTATAGCTTTATAAAGAAACTGATTCCAATGCAACTTATGCTGCATGTCTATAAATCATAATAATAATAATAATAATAATAATAATAATAATAATAATAATAATAATAATAATAATAATAATAATAATAATAATAATAATAATAATAATAATAATAATAATAATAATAAACTATTTGTATAGCACCTTTCATACAAGAATTGCAAAGTGCTTCACAGCCATAATCTAGACATACAATTAGCATGGAATTGGCATAAATATAGACGGGCATAAAACGAGCAGAGAATTGACCAAATAAAAGCAATGCATAAAGTGTAGATATAAAATGAGTATAAAATAAGATCGCAAAAGTCCAATGCCGCCGCCTGGTGGTATGCGGCCGGTATTGCACATCCTTTGAAACGTTGAGTCTTTGGCTGTGCATCGATGATATAGCTCCGGGCGGACTATTCTTAGTCGGACAAGTGTAGCGGTTCTAATGCTCGGATTGAGAAGAAACAATTACTCTCATGGTGGATTCTGTGTTGGATTATGTTGGCGGAACGATGGACATCAATACTTGGAATACTTGGAATCATATAATTGGAATATTCTTTTTGGGGTACATCCTAGTCAAGGTAAGGGCTATATGATATCAATCTTGCGTTGATCCAATAATGTTTTCATTGCGATCCGAGCGTATGTGTGTAACGCTACTCCATAACGTATTCCGTTGGTGACGATCAAAGCATCGAAAAACGACCCCCCCCCACCCTTTCATGTATTCATGATGAAACATAATACCGATCATACGCATTTGATTTTTTTCAAGTAGCGTGTGTAGGGACAAAACGCCAATGCATTTACTATAATACACGTTGCGGCTTATAACCAGCCTCTCAGGAATTGGCCCGGATCATTCCGAAATAACACTCATATTCACCACGGTATAAAACGGGAACGTATGGATGGAATTTTTTTCCTTTTTTGCATCTTGACCGGAAGAAACCCAGTGTCAAATGACTATAGTATTGAATCCATGGCTATAATATAGAATATAGATTTAGCTCTACAAACAAGGTGACCGATTACCTGGGTTTAATGGGTGGCATGAGCCTATGCACTTCCGGAAGGGGCGTGGCACCCAATGTGTTAAAGCCCTGTTGTCTTCCCGTCCTGCCCAGAACCCTCGGTGCCGCTGGACCCCATCTCCTCGTCCAACTCCTCCTCCCAGATCATCCTGAAGTGGAGGCCCCCCAACGACCCCAACGGCAACATCACCCACTACCTGGTGTTCTGCCAGCGCCAGCCCGAGGCCAGCGAGCTCTACAAGTTTGATTACTGTCAGAAGGGTAAGTGTGTGTAGAGGAGAGAGTGCCAGTGACTGTGTGTGTGTGAGGAGGAGGAGGAGGAGGAGGAGGAGGAGGAGGAGGAGTGTGTGTGGGGGGGGGGTGAGAGTGACAGTGCCAGTCCTCCATTAGGAGGATGAGCTGTCTCCCCTAGAGGCTCCTCTGCAGCCCGACACGCTCCGGGTGATGAAGTGTGACTGATCTCCTGAGTGATGCACCATGTAGCCTGTTAACACTGACTTATTGTTGTGAGCATTTCTAGCACAGATTCAGATAAAACGGGTAAGGCTTATCTAATCAATCAGTATCAGGAGTGTACAGGTTCTAGCAAAGGACACAACCATGTTAATAAGATGAGAGATATTTACTTGCATTTATTTGTTATTTAGACACTCCCATTTAAGAGGTCACAATAAGAGCAATTCTGCAATTGGCTGTCGGAATAAAAACAAGACGGAATATGACCGTGCTTCTTAAAGCCCAAGGGCAGGGAGGCGGGGGGTGTTAACGGACGAGATCAGTGGCTCAGCGGGTGGTTCAGAGTGAAGCCAGTATTGCTCTTAAAATGCGGGTTCAGTCCAGGTTCAGAGCGATCGATCGCACCGCTCCAGCCCGTAAGCCCAGACGCTGCCCCCTGGACCGTGTTTAAAACTCCCACACACACGTCCCAGAGAAGGGTCCGGTCTGTAGGGAGGTTGTGTCACTCACTACCCATTCCTCTCCGCCTGAAAGAGTGATGGTCTGGGGACTGGCAATGACTGACATGCCCCGCTGGCTGGCTGTGTGTGTGTGTGCGTGTGTGTGTGTGTGTTTCCTGGATGTGTGTGCGCTCTCTATTCCTGTGTGGACACGTGTGTGTGTGTGGTTGTCCGTCTCCCCCCAGGGATGAAGCTGCCGTCCAGGGTGCCCACGCAGGTGGACAGCGAGGAGAAGGAGAAGTGGAACCAGACGGAGGAGCAGGGCCATGGGGCGCGCTGCTGCGCCTGCCCCAAGACCGACAAGGAGCTGAAGAAAGAGAAGGAGGACTCGGAGTACCGCAAGACCTTCGAGAACTACCTCCACAACGAGGTCTTCGAGATCAAGTGAGTTATATCTGGAAGATAGACCGGTTTTTAGACGCCTGGTTGAGAGTTTCTTGTCGAACTCTGTTCACCTTCAACCTTGCTTTCCATTCAGCTTCATCAGGGTATCTGCGGGGTATTACATTTAATTTGCACGTGTATTAAATCTTTGGGGGGGCAGCCCGGCTGTCGGAAGATGAAATAATATTAAATATATGAACTGTTTTTGTATTCAAGTCGTTGTTTTTTGCGGGGCTACCGGGAGCTTGGTGTGTCTGGCGAGAGCTTGTATGGAACGTGCAGGAATTTAAATCGGCATGCAAAGTGCAGCCACCAGTTCAGTGTCGCCATGTGTTTTTTTTTGGCTAGTATGGTCGGGTAATTGGTATACATTTTTGCTCCAAGTGGTATTAAATTGGTCTTAAAAAGTCTTAGATTGAACTTGTTGAAACCTGCAGATACCCTGTTCATGCATTCCACATAAAGGCTTCCATGTGTTCAGATCCTCTCTGGTCCATGGGGGGATGAGAGGTCTGGTCTGGTTCTGTTTAAGACGCAGACGAGGATTCATGTGGGTCGTCTAGGATGGACTCTTTCTTTTAACTTGAGTTAAATGGTCAATTATCCAAAGCGCTTTACAATTTTTTGTTCCTCACATTCACCCATTCACATTCACACACCGACGACTGAGGCAACCATGCACGGTTGGGGTTAGGGGTTAGGTGTCTTGCTCAAGGACACTTGACACGCTGCCTGGGAGGAGCGGGAATCGAACCGGGAACCTCCCGATTGCCAGAGGACCGCTCTACCTCCTGAGCCACCGTCACTCCCCACAGTTCACTTCCTGACCACTAAAGAAAACACATAACGAGGCGTCATTTCGAGACGACAACGTCACCTGCTTCTCACCCTCCCTCTCCTTCCTCCTCCCTGTAGACCCAGCAGGCAGCGGCGCTCCGTGGTGGGCGTGGCCAACCGGACGCACCCCTTCCTCACCACCGCGCCCAGCCTCACGGTGGGCACGCGCGGCCCCGGCGAGGGGGGCGAGGACGAGGAGGAGAACTTCGAGAGCACCAAGTCGGTGGTGACGGTCCACGCCAAGGACTCCACCATCATCTCCAACCTGCGCCACTTCACCAGCTACCAGATCGAGATCCACGCCTGCAACCACCCCAACGACCCGGGCCGCTGCAGCATGGCTGCCTACGTCAGCGCCCGCACCATGCCGGAAGGTAGGGATTACTCTCATAGCCGGGGATTACACCCATAGCCGGGGGTGTGCCGATCTGCCTCCCTTTCTTGATCCTCTAATCAAAACTGGGGAAAGCAACATGTTTAAAAGGATTACTTTGGGGAAACAAGACGAGGCTTTAGTTTTGGGAGAAATTAAGGGTTTGTTTTGGAGTGGCTCCATGCTGCCCTCCAGTGGTCAGAAAATAATTACTGCAGCTTTAAGATCTGGATAAAAACTGTAAAAGCGCCATAGTATCCACTTAGTTAGAGTTGAAGGGGGGGAAAAAGGTGTATAGAAATCCTATCAAGAAATATCTACAGCAAGAATTCTGGGTCTCAACGAATCCAAAATGTCAATGTGGTTAGAAGTGGTGGAGAGAATAAAAGCTAGCTTATAATGGTAGTGTCTGGTTAGGAGTGAGGGATAATGGAGGTACTATCCAAGGAGGGGTCCGGGAGGGGGGGGTTCGAGCTGGAGCATATGTGTGTAGGGTTTTAGAAAATAGGTATTAGGGGTATATCCTGTATAAGGCATTGGTATAATTGGTAATTTCGTTGGATATATACTGTATACGGTAAAATATTATTATAGACTTTTTTGTTTGTTTTCTGTTTCTGTACTTGCATGTCATTTTAGCCACCTTGATTGTTAGTTTCATTATGCATTGTGTGTTGAGTACTGACTTTTAATAATTTTTGTTTTGCAATAATAAAAAAATAAATAAAATCCTATGGTATTGGTGAATACATGTTGAGCTCCATCGTCATGTGTCGTCCACAGACAAGGCTGACAACATCGCGGGTCTCATCACCTATGAAGTGGCAGAGTACACCGTGCACATCAAATGGGAGGAGCCCAACGCCCCCAACGGCATGATCATCCTGTATGAGGTCAACTACAAGAAGATAGGAGACACAGAGGTGAGCACACACACACACACACACACACACACACACACACACTACATCTATAGGCACAAACATACACACACATATAGATTAGATTAAAATGTTGTCATCATACAGCACAAGTACAGTATAATGAAAAGAAGTGTGGCATCCAACCAGAGTGCAAATGTAACAGGTAAAGTGCAATAGTAATATACAATGTACAGGTGATTAAACTGGGTATAAGATATATACATTAGGTTATGTCTCATATGTTAAATTAGAGTATGTCTGTACATGCCTCCTATCTGTAGATATACTATGTCTATATCTGTACATATCACAGTTGCAGCGACTGAATCAGTCGGTACTACAGACCAAAATATGTAAAAATATCTGATATCCTAGTACTTCAGTGGTTATTCTGACGCCATCTTTCGTCCGATCACCATGCCTGTAAAAACCTAAAGTGACTGCCGATTGGCTCGCTAGGTAGCTGACACGTACACTAATCCTAGGCCAGAGACGTGATCCTAGACGTATACAGTGTCACACACGCAGTCCAAGATCTGGCTACATCTTACAAGAAGCGACTGTGACTGAGCAGAGTGCGTTTTCTACTGCAAGAATATAACTGTCTGACGAGAGCTATTGAAGCGGTGAAGTACGGCGACAAAAAGTGCTGAGTCACAACGACTACCTCCTCCCAGACTAATACACCACAGTATTGTTCTATATATACATAGAATCAAAAATACTGTTCCTCACAAGTATCTGGTCACAAATTACGTGATGATGTTGTGACGGCTGCAAAATACACAAGAGTAATTAAATATGTATTTAAAATCCATGTCGGCCTAATGGAATTACTGCCCATCTCTGAGCACGCACACAGAAAGACACACACACGCACACACACACACACACACACACACACACACATACATACATACATACATACATACATACATACATACATACATACATACATACATACATACATACATACATACATACATACATACATACATACATACATACATACATACATACGAAAACAAACACAGACATACACAAACATATACGCACACACATACACAAACACACAGACAGACTGACGGACAGACGGACGGACAGACAGACAGACAGACAGAGAGACAGACAGACAGACAGACAGACAGACAGACAGACAGACAGACAGACAGACAGACAGACAGACAGACACACACACACACATACAAACGCACACACATACACACTAGGGGTGTAACGGTACACAACCACGGTTCGGTACGTATCTCGGTTTTGAAGTCTAGGTTCGGTATGGTTTTCGGTACAGTGGGGGAAAGTTTGGCTTTCCATGTTCCACTCAGGGGTGATGTAGTGTGCAGTTACTAATTGTACTTGTAGGGCTGTCAACGAATATTCTATATTGAAATTAATAATCGAGTTTTTAATTCAATTCTGCACGCAAAAAAAGGTTCTGCACGTGCGTTCGTTAGTGGTTAACGACGTACCGCTGTATTCGTTCGGTACACAGCCGTACTGAACCTTAAGTCCAGTACTGAAACGGTTCGGTACGGATATGTGTACCTTTACACTCCTAATATACACACAGACATTCTCTCACCTTTACCATTCCAGTCAGGACATCTCTCTAGGTGTGAAGGCCAAACGTAGAGTCTAGAAACACCAGACACAAACACATTGAGATGCACTCAGCTGTGGCCTCTGCAGAGACTAGGCATCTATGTCTGAAACTACCTCTCCGTCTCTGAAGCGTCATTTGGTGGATAACCAGCCAGGATGAATATAATGTGCTGCAACACTGCCTGCACTGGTCTCAAACCAAATCATCCGGTTTTCACAGATGGAATAATTTACCTCTAACTGGGAGAATTAATTCAGTACAAAATGACCAAAATGACCAAGGCTAAATGAGATATGGATGTAGTGCAAATCTCGTAAGTATATATATAGATATATATAGAAAATTGTAAAGTGTGTCCAGGAAGATGATGCCAGACTGTACCGTCACCCTGTGCTCAGTGATGCAGTGAGGCGCAGTGATGCGTTATAGTTATAGTTATTATAACTGGGGGACTGATAGGATTAGCTCTACTGCTTCATGTGCTGGATTGAACCGTATCCAGTTGAAAGTAGTACAGTACATACAGTAGGCTCCATTATTCTGAAGCCAGACGAGCTGCAACCACGTCCTCTGATTGCCATCTCTGGCGTTCCTGAAATCATTCAGAATTTGCGTGCCAGCCAATTTAGACGTTATTGCATTTCCCTCTCTTATTATAGAGCGGAGGAGGATCCTTCTCACTTGGAAATCACCAGCTTCCTGGTTGGAAGACGTAATGTTTTTCATTGAATTAGGGACAATATAGTTTGCACTCTGAGGCCTCCCCCGAGACGTTCACTTGCAGATGACAGCCATGTGAATGACCTCCATGACCAGACTCCCTGACCAGACTTCCAGACCAGACTCCCAGACCAGACTCTCAGACCAGCCTCCCTGACCAGACTCCCTGACCAGACTCCCTGACCAGACTCCCTGACCAGACTCCCAGACCAGACTCCCAGACCAGACTCCCTGACCAGACTCCCTGACCAGACTCCCAGACCAGACTCCCTGACCAGACTCCCAGACCAGACTCCCAGACCAGACTCCCAGACCAGACTCCCAGACCAGACTCCCTGACCAGACTCCCTGACCAGACTCCCTGACCAGACTCCCTGACCAGACTCCCTGACCAGACTCCCTGACCAGACTCCCTGACCAGACTCCCAGACCAGATGAACGGTGCAGGCAGAGGGCAGCGTGGTTGGAGTACACAGGCTACATCAGACTAGTGCTGCTCATCAATTTGGTCGATTTGCTTTTTGTTTACAAGTCAGATTCAGAAGTAGGGTTGGGTGAGAGTAGCAATGGTGATATCGGTGGCGATATTTAGTAATTTTGAGTCAGGAAATGACTTGCATAACTGCAACATGTATCAAGCTGCCTAAAACCAGCCCTGCTGCACTGATCTCCTAACCTCCTTTTGGTGGTAAACTCATTAAATCAAAGATCACTGGAAAACAAACAAACTCAGAAATATAAGATATTCCTGCCCAAGGTTTAGAAGCTTTTCATCTTCCAGAAAATGGTACTCTGTCTATTATTGAATATGTATTTTATCCACTGTCATTTCGCGCTGCATTCATTTCCTTGTTGAGATTACTTTGATTACTCTCTCCCCAAAAAGGTTGGCGGGGCGTTCTGTGTGCTTTGTTCCAACACGTTGCATTAACCCATGAACAATATAAATCTTCTTTAAACGGTCATTGTTCCCCTTTTAATGGAAAGATAATTTTAGCACAGCTGCGTCGGTGCTGTTGTTCAGTTGCCGTGGCGAAGGCTGCATACGTCTGTCTGACCTTTTTAGCTGTGGAAAAACAAAAAAACAACTCTGATGTTCCCAACGTCAAAACAAGAAATGTGATTTAATATGGCGGGGGGGGGGGGCTGCACCTAAGCCTTCGCGAGTCAACAAGTTATTTTAACCTTGTGTTTGTCTTTCTCTTTTAAAACCTCTCGGAAGCTGCGGATGAGGTGTTTTTCAGTCCTCCTCATATTGTTGTTTCCTTTTCTGGGTCTTGCTCGTGCTAACCTCGCCTGTGTGCCTTTTTTTCTTTTTGTAATACTTTTTTCTTTTTTCTTAATTGCAGCAAGATTACATAAAAAAATTAAGTTCACTTTTATGAAAAGGAAAAAACTAACAATAATTTAAAAGTACACAATAAAGATTTCCATAAGTAGAGGGGAAAAAAGAAGAGCCCACTTAGAACCTGCCTTTGTGTCTGTGTTCAGGAGCTGCATCACTGCGTGTCCAGGAACATGTACAAGATGGCCACGGGCTGCAAGCTGCGCGTGGTGCACCCCGGGAACTACACCGTGAGGATCCGGGCCACCTCCCTGGCCGGCAACGGCTCCTGGACCGAGCCCACACATTTCTACGTAACGGACCTGAGTAAGTCCCTGTCTGACCCCCTGTCACGGTGCACACCTGCACCTAGTTTATACCATCCATCTCCTCCTCAACCTCCCCACTCTTTATCAGGCTTAAAGACACTAATTATTAGATTAGATTCAGAAGTTTGGCATCCAACCAGAGTGCAAATGTAACATACAATATACAGGTGATTCAACTGGGTATAAAATTTATAAATGAGTACTACTGAGTAATAGTGCTAATCAGATGCATGTACAGTGTTATAGTATTATTATCTACAGTGATACAAGTATGGTAGTAAATCATACTGGCCAGCGGTATACAGTAACTAGTAAAAGTAGGTAAGGGATATGTAAATATAGTATCGATCTAATGATCACAATGTAATTAGCTTCTGCCTCACAGTGCAGTCAATAATCCAATCCCTAGCCGGTCATAGCGAGTGGGTATTATCAGAGGGCTTGTTTGGTGATTAAAAACATGGCTCATTGTGTGGGTGGATTTGTTTACCAGGAGTGGATCCTTCCAGCGTGTTGAAGATTGTGATTGGTCCAGCCATCTGCATGGCCATCCTGCTGTGCGTGGGGGCCGTGGCCTTCATGATGTTTAAGAAGAAGTGAGTGAAGTCTCCTACGCCCTCTTTTCACTTCTCTCATCCTATTTTCTATTTCCTTAACCACCAAAACCTGCACGGACATATGATGTATATCGTGCCAGTTAGGGTACCTTGTGTATACTGCACCTTGTGTATACAGTTTACTTTTACTCTTACTAGTTGAATAGATTCATAGAATTCAGATTCAAATGTATGTATTGTAACTTGTAATATAACTGATACAGGGCACACAGACCCTCATTTTCACCTTTGTTTACACTGTTTATTTTTCTCATATCTTTATATTCAGATACAATGTTGTTGCTTATATTTATGTCTTTCTACTATTACCCTCACCATACCTGTACCTCCCCTCCCCGCTCCCCCATGCTGCTATGACGCCCAGATTTCCCCCAAGGGGATCAATAAAGGAATGTCTTATCTTAACTACTATTCTACTATCTCTTCACCACATTTCTTTCTCTCAGGCAAACCCAGGGGCCGAGCGGGCCCATCTACGCCTCCTCAAACCCGGAGTACCTGAGCGCTAATGATAGTAAGTCATGACATTTAAGCCATTCTCAATAGGGAGGTCACGGAGGTGTAGTCTGACGTCACTTTAGTTTCCCGCGCGGTCCACCCCTATAGGGATTTATCATTGGGAAAATGTATTATTGGCTATTGTAATAATTCTGCCTCATGAACATTGGCAAGCTTTCCATTTTTGCACAAAACGAGTTCCCTTCTATCACTAACATTATTGTTTAAGCATTTTTGGTTGAAATAAAGTTAGTTATAAGGTTTTTAATTCATCGTTAAAAAATAACTACACTTACCAGTAGAACGCCTGTCGTTCAGTGCTGTCGCCTAATACACGGTGGTACGTCTGTGTTGACAGTCGGCAGCGCGAAAGTGAATTGAAGTGTAGTTCTTCAGTGAACTAAAACATAAACGTTGTTATTTAGCTACTTTTACGATTAATTGTGAATTTTTTCATGTTGAGCTATAGATTGTGGATGAATACACACAGAAAGGTACACCATGCCAATGTTCATGCTTTATTTGTTTTAAACGAGACAATTTTGAAATGGGTCCATTGGAAATACATTGCCATTTCAAGGAGGGTGGACCGCGTGGGAAACACCAATGACGTAACCACTACACCTCCCTATGTAGTTCAGTGGGTGTTTTTTATTTTATTTTATGGCAATTCATTTGACAGCAAATCAACGTTCAATAACATGTCTTGCAGTAACATGATACACACACGTTCTGTGGACTAAAAGCCAAGTTATTTCTATATAAGGAGATAATCATGATCAAAAAAGAAAAAGGGAATTTATGAATGGGTACAATACTGTACGGCTCAATACACACAATTGGGGATGCAGACCAGAGAAAGACTTTTGTCTTGTTTACATCAGGGTCCCCCATTTTCAATTCATCATAATGTGATATATATATATATATATATATATATATATATAACAATGTGGAATGTTCCAATACAACACGTTAAAATAAATCAATACTATAAATCAAATTATTAGAGGCCCCAGGTTTTTGTTTTTAGTTCATTTGCTCTAGGAATGTCATTAATTCATGATAACAAGAAGATATCTCTATGAATTTGTTTACTGTTCAAAAAGCTAAGAAAGGGATTAAAAGGAGATGTATTTCTATTGTTGGGGTTAACTTGTGGAACAATGCTGATATACTATATTATTTAAGAATAAGTAATTCACTCCTGGTTTAAAAAGAATATGGTTTGTATAGCTATTTTTTTAGGGTTACAAATGTGAATAATATTTATTTTGTTATTATTTTAGTTTTAGTTTTGGAGGCATAATTGAAGAAGAATATAGGACAGGCATATATACTCATTATGCTTCAGCCTGTACCTTTTCAGTCACTGCCAAAACGACTACTACTTTTTTACTACTACTACTTTTTTACTACTACTGCTACTTTACTCCTACTACTGCTGCTGCTGCTACTACTTTACTACTGCTACTACTTCTACAACTTGTTTACTACTGCTACTTTACTACTACTTTACTACTTTTTTACTACTGCTACTTTACTACTACTACTACTTCTACTACTACTACTTTTTTACTACTGCTGCTGCTACTACTTTACTACTACTACTGCTACTACTACTACTTCTACTGCTGCTACTACTACTACTACTACTATTACTACTGCTACTACTACTACTACTACTACTACTACTACTACTATTACTACTATATACAGTGATGTACCTGAACACGTTCAATGAACGATCGTTCATATTTTGGGCGAACGTGAACTGAACGTACTGTATTTCCGCTAGATGAACGTAATTGTGAACGCGTTCATTCGCAGCGCTCTATCACAGTATAACTTCGCTCAAAAGTGTGCCAGATTTGGGACGGGCGCACACACACACAAAGGTTTCGGTGTGTGCGTGTTGCATGCGGAGAGAGAGACTCGTTACGCCCCTTCAAGGTAATGGTAGGGGAAGGGAAACACTGATAAATAATCACAGTGCAATGGAAATGGCAGTATTCTGATTGCCGTCTGTGGTTCTATATGGGTTGTGGCAATCATTTTGACAAATAATAGCTTGCAGCATCGTATTGGGAAAAAAATAACTAACTATAAACTAGTTAATTTTTTAAACCATGAACTTTAGTTAAAAATGTTGAATTGTGAACTATGATCTGAACTAGTTCATAAAAAAATGTGTGAACTGAACTAGTTCATGTAGAAAACACTGACTATATATCACCTTTTGTAAGTGTCGGAAGGCTAGTGTAGAGATGGATGTGGTAACATACAGTATAAAGCAGGCAGTGCTCGTGTCGATGTGGTAACATACAGTATAAAGCAGGCAGTGCTCGTGTCGATGTGGTAACATACAGTATAAAGCAGGCAGTGCTCGTGTCGATGTGGTAACATACAGTATAAAGCAGGCAGTGCTCTTGTCGATGTGGTAACATACAGTATAAAGCAGGCAGTGCTCGTGTCGATGTGGTAACATACAGTATAAAGCAGGCAGTGCTCTTGTCGATGTGGTAACATACAGTATAAAGCAGGCAGTGCTCTTGTCGATGTGGTAACATACAGTATAAAGCAGGCAGTGCTCGTGTCGATGTGGTAACATACAGTATAAAGCAGGCAGTGCTCGTGTCGATGTGGTAACATACAGTATAAAGCAGGCAGTGCTCGTGAGACGTCTCGCCGCTAACCGTCCTGCCCCCTGCAGTGTACGAGCCGGACGAGTGGGAGGTCTCCAGGGACAAGATCAACATCCTGCGGGAGCTGGGCCAGGGCTCCTTCGGCATGGTGTACGAGGGCATCGCCAAGGACCTGGTCAAGGGGGAGCCTGACTCCCACGTGGCGGTCAAGACGGTCAACGAGTCGGCCAGCCTGAGGGAGCGCATCGACTTCCTCAACGAGGCCTCCGTCATGAAGGCCTTCACCTGCCACCACGTGGTGAGGAGGACACGCTGTGGTTTAACACTCGTCAGATACAGAACCCACATCACTGAAATTATATCAAGTTTCAAGTTTTGTTTTATTTGTCTGTCACATATAAGGTTTCATTACAGTGAAATGCTTGGTTCTGTATGAGCCTCCTGAGATTGTGCTTCATATACAGTAAAAAAAAAAAAAAAATAAAGACCAAACACTATACAAAATATACAAAACTATGGCGGCTGGGTGGCGCAGCGGTCTAAGCGCTCGTCACCAACGCGAGAGACACCGGTATCGAATCCGGCTGTCAGCGTTGCCTCCGGCTTGGGCCGGCCGTCATACTGACTCAATTGGCAGAGTCAGCGGGAGGGAAGTCGATGGGTGGTAATCTGGTCATTGTAAACAGCGACTCCTACAGGTCGGTCAAGGCGCCTGCACAGCAAGGACAGGAGATGTCGAGGATAGTGTGAGCCTCCCACACGTTACACCTCGCCAATGAGAGTCCGCGCTGGCAGGTGGAAAGAAGTGGCTGGCTGACTCTGCATGTATCGGAGGGGACATACGATAGATTCTTCAACCCTCCCTACGACCGACCAGTGGGGGGCACATGCGAGCAACGATCAAGACAGGAGAGGGGGGAATTGGCACGACTAAATTGGGATGGGAGAAAAAACAGAAAAAGTGGATTAAAAAAAATATATATAAAATACAAAAAAATATAAAGTACAAAATGATGAATTGCAAAAATGAGTTAGAGATGTAGTGCAAATAGTTTTGTAATAAATGGATAAAATAGATTAAATATGGTGTAGTGTTAAAAGTGTTTAAAGTGTCTAAAAAAGTGAATGTTAAGATGAATTTAAAGTGAATGTGTGGATGTGTGTGCAATGAATGCAGAACCAACATTCCGACAGCCATCACTGATATAGTGTCTTGTCAGTAACATGGGTCCAATCAGGAGAGAGAAACATTTGATATAGAAACTAGTTTTAAGCAAATATGCGTTTGAAACAACTAAAGTTATCTGATTTGGCTTGGCAAGATTTCTTGAAATAAGTAAATAATACCTAGGGTTCTCCTTCCTGATTGGATAAAGTGGGAACGGGATACCAGAACATGTATTTCCCATTTACTGCAGAGCAGGAGGGACTGGGAGACCCATCTTACTGACCAGACACTATATCAGAGATGGCTGTCGGAATGTAGAGCTACTTATTTTACACTTATTCTAACACAAAAATACCATTACAGCCCCTTTAAGGCATTATTACGATAACTGTTTGGTATAATGGTAGTACAAAGTCACACAACACGGTTCTTGACAAACTACATGCTTCTGTTTAGGCTCTTGATGAAGGAATTCCAAGTGTTTTTATTTTTCTAGCGTTGTCTTCCCTGTGATGAGAAATAATTGGCCCATCATCATATGACCCAGGATGGCTCCCTCCTCACTGTATCATTATCAAGCCTACTCTGACATAAAGTAACTGGTTCAAACCCCCCACCCCTACCTGGCCTGTTCTCTCCCTGTCCATCAGGTGCGTCTGCTGGGTGTGGTGTCTAAGGGCCAGCCCACTCTGGTAGTGATGGAGCTGATGACCCACGGAGACCTGAAGACCTACCTGCGTTGTCTACGACCAGACTCTGAGGTAAACTCACTTTTTTTTGTTGTGCTAGCTAACTGCAGTGTCAAACAGGCCTTTTTTGTTATGCTAGCTAACTGCAGTGACAAACAGGCCTTTTTTGTTATGCTAGCTAACTGCAGTGACAAACAGGCCTTTTTTGTTATGCTAGCTAACTGCAGTGACAAACAGGTATTTTTTGTTATGCTAGCTAACTGCAGTGACAAATGGGTCTTCTTTTTTGTTATGCTAGCTAACTGCAGTGACAAATGGGTCTTCTTTTTTGTTATGCTAGCTAACTGCAGTGACAAATGGGTATTTTTGTTATGCTAGATAACTGCAGTGACAAATGGGTATTTTTGTTATGCTAGCTAGATGCAGTGAAAAACTGGTATTTTTGTTATGCTAGCTAACTGCAGTGGCAGTGCAGAGCAATATTGGCAATGATCCTTCAATCCCTGCGCTACTGATGTTAGAAAAGTCGGTATCTAAAGGCAGATCCCAAGTCGATGTTGTGACGTACCGTCTGTGTCCTGCCTCAGAACAACCCAGGGCGCCCGCCACCCACACTGAAGGAGATGATCCAGATGGCGGCGGAGATCGCAGACGGCATGGCCTACCTCAACGCCAAGAAGTTTGTTCACCGAGACCTCGCCGCCAGGAATTGCATGGTGGCTACCGACCTCACCGTCAAAATAGGAGGTAAAGGAGCTGTAGAAGGATCTGACATCTTTATAAGAGGGTTAGTGCGTGACCTGTGCACAGTGGTGCCGTCCGACACCTTCCGGGTGTCATCCAGGGCAGGAACACGACCTTCCAGGTGTGAGCAAGAGGAACACAACCTTCCAGGTGTCAGCTAGAGGAACACAACCTTCCAGGTGTCAGCTAGAGGAACACGACCTTCTAGGCGCCAGCCAGAGCAGGAACACGACCTTCCAGGTGTCTGCTAGATCAGGAACACAACCTTCTAGGCGCCAGCAAAAGCAGGAACACAACCTTCCAGGTGTCAGCTAGATCAGGAACACGACCTTCGGAACAGGAACAATATTGTGTCCAAGATTAAATTATTCCAACGAGTGTTCAGATAGACTCTTCATTAGCTACGCCGTGAACCACATCGTTCACCTCTATGTGCAGGGTCTTAAAACTCCTGCATGGTTCTTAGAAAGTCTTACATTTAATAATCCCCCCCAACAATTTGTATGGAATTACTTTCATAGTAATTTTTCTTCCAGTATGGCCATGCAATAGGTATTCTATTCAAAGTGGTCTGAAAAAGGTCTTAAAAAGTGGGGTACTTTTATTTTGTACCTAGGTCATATAGTATAGCTGGCATACTTATATCTTGTACCTAGGTCATATAGTATAGCTGGGGTACTTATATCTTGTACCTAGGTCATATAGTATAGCTGGGGTACTTATATCTTGTACCTAGGTCATATAGTATAGCTGGGGTACTTATATCTTGTACCTAGGTCATATAGTATAGCTGGGGTACTTATATCTTGTACCTAGGTCATATAGTATAGCTGGGGTACTTATATCTTGTACCTAGGTCATATAGTATAGCTGGGGTACTTATATCTTGTACCTAGGTCATATAGTATAGCTGGGGTACTTATATCTTGTACCTAGGTCATATAGTATAGCTGGGGTACTTATATCTTGTACCTAGGTCATATAGTATAGCTGGGGTACTTATATCTTGTACCTAGGTCATATAGTATAGCTGGGGTACTTATATCTTGTACCTAGGTCATATAGTATAGCTGGGGTACTTATATCTTGTACCTAGGTCATATAGTATAGCTGGGGTACTTATATCTTGTACCTAGGTCATATAGTATAGCTGGGGTACTTATATCTTGTACCTAGGTCATATAGTATAGCTGGGGTACTTATATCTTGTACCTAGGTCATATAGTATAGCTGGCGTACTTATATCTTGTACCTAGGTCATATAGTATAGCTGGGGTACTTATATCTTGTACCTAGGTCATATAGTATAGCTGGGGTACTTATATCTTGTACCTAGGTCATATAGTATAGCTGGGGTACTTATATCTTGTACCTAGGTCATATAGTATAGCTGGCGTACTTATATCTTGTACCTAGGTCATATAGTATAGCTGGCGTACTTATATCTTGTACCTAGGTCATATAGTATAGCTGGGGTACTTATATCTTGTACCTAGGTCATATAGTATAGCTGGCGTACTTATATCTTGTACCTAGGTCATATAGTATAGCTGGGGTACTTATATCTTGTACCTAGGTCATATAGTATAGCTGGGGTACTTATATCTTGTACCTAGGTCATATAGTATAGCTGGGGTACTTATATCTTGTACCTAGGTCATATAGTATAGCTGGGGTACTTATATCTTGTACCTAGGTCATATAGTATAGCTGGGGTACTTATATCTTGTACCTAGGTCATATAGTATAGCTGGCGTACTTATATCTTGTACCTAGGTCATATAGTATAGCTGGGGTACTTATATCTTGTACCTAGGTCATATAGTATAGCTGGCGTACTTATATCTTGTACCTAGGTCATATAGTATAGCTGGCGTACTTATATCTTGTACCTAGGTCATATAGTATAGCTGGGGTACTTATATCTTGTACCTAGGTCATATAGTATAGCTGGGGTACTTATATCTTGTACCTAGGTCATATAGTATAGCTGGCGTACTTATATCTTGTACCTAGGTCATATAGTATAGCATGTTTAGATTTCAATGATGCATTACGTTCAGGTTTTTTATTTAATCTTATCTTGTGAAAAAACAAAACCTTGGTGGTAGACTGTGTTGAACTGTTTGTCCGTCCCTCCCAGACTTTGGCATGACCAGAGACATCTACGAGACGGATTACTACAGGAAGGGGGGGAAAGGCCTGCTGCCCGTCCGATGGATGGCCCCCGAGTCTCTGAAAGACGGCGTCTTCACCGCACACTCAGACTGCTGGTCAGTGCTGCGGTCTCTCGCCGTGTGCATGTGTGCGTCTCCCCTCTATGTGTGTGTTATCTCTCTGTGTGTTATCTCTCTGTTATCTCTCTATGTGTGTGTTATCTCTCTGTGTGTTATCTCTCTGTTATCTCTATGTGTGTGTTATATCTCTGTGTGTTATCTCTGTGTGTGTTATCTCTCTGTTATCTCTCTGTGTGTGTTATCTCTCTGTGTGTTATCTCTGTGTGTGTTATCTCTCTGTGTGTTATCTCTGTGTGTGTTATCTCTGTGTGTGTTATCTCTCTGTTATCTCTCTGTGTGTGTTATCTCTCTGTGTGTTATCTCTCTGTGTGTTATCTATCTATGTGTGTGTTATCTCTGTTATCTATCTATGTGTGTTATCTCTGTGTGTGTCACCCCTCTATGTGTGTGTTATCTCTCTGGGTGTGTTATCTCTCCGTGTGTTATCTCTGTTATCTATCTATGTGTGTTATCTCTGTGTGTTATCTATCTATGTGTGTTATCTCTGTGTGTTATCTCTCTGTGTGTGTTATATCTCTGTGTGTGTTATCTCTCTGTGTGTGTGTTATATCTCTGTGTGTTATCTCTATATATGTGTGTTATCTCTGTCTGTGTGTGTGTTATCTCTCTCTGTGCATGTGAGAGAGATGAATGTCCACATAGTAATGCAGCACTAAGCTGGAGCTCATGTTGAGCATTTCATAGTAATAAAAAAAAAAGTGTTTTGTCACTGATGTGTTATTCTCAGATGTTCTTCCTCTGAGTGTTTACCAGCGCTGGCCCCGCCTCCTCTCCTCGTCAACCTTGGTTGTTTTTAAATGTGCTATATAAATACATCTGACCCTGACCTTGAACAGGAAGGCAGAACAGCTGAAACGAACCGCCCTGTTGACGAGAGTTTTATCCATGGTCGATTACGATCGGTGTGCATTCCGATTGATCAGCGGCGTGCGACTTCTTGTGTCCCACGTGAACTAACGCTAAGCTACGTTTGTTGTGTTCCATCTCGTCCGCCCGCCAGGTCGTTTGGGGTGGTGCTCTGGGAGATCAGCACCCTGGCCGAGCAGCCCTACCAGGGACAGTCCAACGAGCAGGTCCTCAAGTTTGTGATGGACGGAGAATGCCTGGACCGGCCTGACAACTGCGCTGACAGGCTGTGAGTACAGGACCACATCTAGCTAACAGGACCACATCTAGCTAACAGGACCACGGCTAGCTAGCTGGACCACGTCTAGCTAACAGGACCACATCTAGCTAACAGGACCACGTCTAGCTAACAGGACCACGTCTAGCTAACGGGACCACGTCTAGCTAACGGGACCACATCTAGCTAACAGGACCACGGCTAGCTAACAGGACCACATCTAGCTAACAGGACCACATCTAGCTAACAGGACCACGGCTAGCTAACAGGACCACATCTAGCTAACAGGACCACGGCTAGCTAACAGGACCACATCTAGCTAACAGGACCACGGCTAGCTAACAGGACCACGGCTAGCTAGCAGGACCACGGCTAGCTAACAGGACCACATCTAGCTAACAGGACCACATCTAGCTAACAGGACCACATCTAGCTAACAGGACCACATCTAGCTAACAGGACCACATCTAGCTAACAGGACCACATCTAGCTAACAGGACCACATCTAGCTAACAGGACCACGGCTAGCTATCAGGACCACGTCTAGCTAACAGGACTACGTCTAGCTAACAGGACCACATCTAGCTAACAGGACCACGGCTAGCTAACAGGACCACATCTAGCTAACAGGACCACATCTAGCTAACAGGACCACATCTAGCTAACAGGACCACATCTAGCTAACAGGACCACGTCTAGCTAACAGGACCACGCCTAGCTAACAGGACCACGTCTAGCTAACAGGACCACGTCTAGCTAACAGGACCACGTCTAGCTAACAGGACCACATCTAGCTAACAGGACCACATCTAGCTAACATGTCTAGCTAACAGGACCACATCTAGCTAACAGGACCACATCTAGCTAACAGGACCACATCTAGCTAACAGGACCACATCTAGCTAACAGGACCACATCTAGCTAACAGGACCACGGCTAGCTATCAGGACCACGCCTAGCTAACAGGACTACGTCTAGCTAACAGGACCACATCTAGCTAACAGGACCACGTCTAGCTAACACGTCTAGCTAACAGGACCACGTCTAGCTAACAGGACCACGTCTAGCTAACAGGACCACGTCTAGCTAACACATCTAGCTAACGGGACCACGTCTAGCTAACGGGACCACGTCTAGCTAACGGGACCACGTCTAGCTAACGGGACCACGTCTAGCTAACGGGACCACGTCTAGCTAACGGGACCACATCTAGCTAACAGGACCACGTCTAGCTAACAGGACCACGTCTAGCTAACAGGACCACATCTAGCTAACAGGACCACATCTAGCTAACAGGACCACATCTAGCTAACAGGACCACATCTAGCTAACAGGACCACATCTAGCTAACAGGACCACATCTAGCTAACAGGACCACATCTAGCTAACAGGACCACGGCTAGCTATCAGGACCACGCCTAGCTAACAGGACTACGTCTAGCTAACAGGACCACATCTAGCTAACAGGACCACGTCTAGCTAACACGTCTAGCTAACAGGACCACATCTAGCTAACAGGACCACGTCTAGCTAACAGGACCACGTCTAGCTAACACATCTAGCTAACGGGACCACGTCTAGCTAACAGGACCACGTCTAGCTAACGGGACCACGTCTAGCTAACGGGACCACGTCTAGCTAACGGGACCACGTCTAGCTAACAGGACCACGTCTAGCTAACAGGACCACGCCTAGCTAACAGGACTACGTCTAGCTAACAGGACCACATCTAGCTAACAGGACCACGTCTAGCTAACACGCCTAGCTAACAGGACTACGTCTAGCTAACAGGACCACATCTAGCTAACAGGACCACGTCTAGCTAACAGGACCACGTCTAGCTAACACATCTAGCTAACATGTCTAGCTAACAGGACCACATCTAGCTAACACATCTAGCTAACGGGACCACGTCTAGCTAACAGGACCACGTCTAGCTAACGGGACCACGTCTAGCTAACAGGACCACGTCTAGCTAACGGGACCACGTCTAGCTAACGGGACCACATCTAGCTAACGGGACCACGTCTAGCTAACGGGACCACGTCTAGCTAACAGGACCACGTCTAGCTAACAGGACCACGTCTAGCTAACAGGACCACGCCTAGCTAACAGGACCACGCCTAGCTAACAGGACCACGTCTAGCTAACAGGACCACATCTAGCTAACAGGACCACGTCTAGCTAACAGGACCACATCTAGCTAACAGGACCACATCTAGCTAACAGGACCACGTCTAGCTAACGGGACCACGTCTAGCTAACAGGACCACGCCTAGCTAACAGGACCACGCCTAGCTAACAGGACCACGTCTAGCTAACAGGACCACGTCTAGCTAACAGGACCACGGCTAGCTAACAGGACCACGCCTAGCTAACAGGACCACGCCTCCCAGACAGAATAGCTATCGTGTTACACCTAGATGTCACTTCCTGCCTGATATTGAACCTCTGGATCCAGATGTTGCACTAAACATCTCTCCTAAAGCCAATACAAATGTTGGACCACTATTCAAGACAGGGAAACACTGATTTTGTACATCCGTAATTTATATAATATATATATAAATAGTTTATATATTTTTTTTAAATATATATAAACTATTGGTCATATATATATATATATATTTGGCCAGTAGTTTTTAGAACATTCTCAGCCTCATCCTAACTGGAAATACAGGTCTGTTTTACTCCTAACATTTACAAACATTACAAATGTAAACAAACCTTTTGCAGCCTCAAAGGTCACGTCATGTTTTTACTGTCGCATGTCGTCAGGCCTTGTATCAAAGGTTGACAATAAATGTACTGACTGATAAAGGACTATGTGAACAAAGTCAGTAGTGAGGGTGCCAGTGTTTCATCAGAGGGTTGCGGGTGTGTGTAAACAACTCTGCGATAGAATCCTGTAGTGAGGGTGCCAGTGTTTCATCAGAGGGTTGCGGGTGTGTGTAAACAACTGTCAAGTCAAGTCAATTTTATTTATATAGCACATTTCCAGGCAGCGGTCAGCTGGCACCAAAGTGCTTCACAGGCAGGTTGATAAAAACAAAATAATGTGATGCAAGATATAAGATTAAAAACATAATAAAGCAATGAAAGTAATAAAAACAAAATAATATGATGCAATATATAAGATTAAAAACATAGTAAAGCAATGAAAGTAATAAAAACAGGTAGGACACAGTAAAACAAAGAGGATAGAAGGGCCAGGGGTCTAGTGGTGATTAAGTGGGGGGGAAGGCCAAGGAGAACAGGTAGGTTTTTAAAAGTGATTTAAAAGCCTGCACGGTCTGGGCGGTCCGTACGCTGAGGGGGAGGCTGTTCCACAGTCTAGGCGTTGCAGTGGAGAAAGCGCTGTCTCCCCTAGTCTTGAGCCTAGTTCTAGGCACCACCAGTAGCAGCTGGTCAGCTGATCTGAGGGATCGGTGGGGGGTGTCGCGGTGCAGGAGTTCGGACAGATAGGGAGGAGCCGTGCCATTTAGTGATTTAAAAACATTTAGGGCTAATTTAAAATCGATCCTAAAGCGGACAGGCAGCCAGTGGAGCGAGGCCAAAACTGGGCTGATATGTTCATGTTTTTTTGTTTTGGTGAGGAGGCGCGCGGCTGCGTTCTGCACCAGTTGTAGGCGGCGAAGCAAGGATTTGTCGATGCCCGTGTAGAGGGCATTGCAGTAGTCGAGGCGAGTGGTGACAAAGGCATGTATCACCGTCTCTAGGTTACTTTGGGAGAGGTATGCCTTTGTCTTCGCCAGGAGTCTAAGGTGGTAAAACTGTTTTTGACTACGGCGCTGACCTGTTTGTCAAATTTTAAATTGCTGTCGAAGATGACCCCGAGGTTCCTGACAGAGGTGGAGAGGTTTGGACCCAGGGGATCAAGTGCGTCAATGAGGGGGGTCGGGGGGGCACTATTAAAAACAATTACCTCGGTTTTCCCTTCATTTAATGTCAGGGAGTTTTCAGACATCCAGCACTTGATTTCTGCCAGGCAGTCAAGTAGTGGTGTTATTGATGTTTTCCCTTGGGTGGGTTTTAAGGGGAGGTAGACCTGCACGTCATCGGCGAAGCAGTGGAATAAGATGTTATGTTTTGCCAAGATCTGGCCTAGGGGGAGTATATATAGGAGGAAGAGAGTGGGACCCAATATCGAGCCTTGGGGCACCCCGCAGGTGAGGGGGGCCACAGAGGAAGTGAAGTCACCAAGTTGGACAGAGAAGGTCCTATTACTTAAGTAGGACCGGAACCAGTCTAAGACTGGGCCCCTAAGGCCTACGTAATGCTCGAGGCGAGCTAAGAGGATGTGGTGATCTACCGTATCAAAGGCGGCTGTGAGGTCAAGGAGTAGTAGTAGGAATGAGTTACCTGCATCAGCAGCTGAAATCAGGTCGTTTAGGACACGGAGGAGGGCCGTTTCAGTGCTGTGTCGTGGTTTAAAGCCAGATTGGAATTTATCATGTATGTTGTTGTGTTCAAGGAATGATTGTACAGTAGCTGTATGTAGACTATGCGCTCCAGGATTTTTGATAGAAATGGTAATTGTGAGATGGGTCTAAAATTGGCAAAGACAGAGGGATCGAGGTTGGGCTTCTTTATCCGGGGCTGGACCACAGCATGCTTGAAGGCAGCCGGGACACATCCAGTGCTGAGGCAGGCATTTAGTAGAGGTAATAATGCGAGGACAGGGTCAGGTACTTCCTTTAGGATGCGCGAGGGGAGTGCGTCTGAGGGGCAATTTGTTGGTTGCAGGTGTTTAATGGCATCAGAAAGGGAGGAGAGGGAGACCGGGGCAAACTGGTCAAAAACAGCAGGCAGTGGGTGTGGGGGGGGGGGGGAGGGCAAGGGGGGGCAGGGGGGAGAGAGATCTAAGGGCAGAGACTTTGCTGATGAAAAAGTGTTGGAAGCCTTCACATAGAGCTAATGAAGGTACGACTGCGATAGAGTCCTGTAGTGAGGGGGCCAGTGTTTCATCAGAGGGCTGCAGGTGTGTAAACAACTCTGCGATAGAGTCCTGTAGTGAGGGGGGATCAATTTGTCCTTTTGCATCTCGGTCCAACTCGAGGATTGTTTACTAAACCATGATTCCCATTGAACCTCCTACTAATGAACAATGGGTAGAATTTACAAGAGAGATCTACACTATGGAACAAATGACATACCAGCTTAGAGTCAGGGAAAATGTCTGTTTGTAAATGGAGGAAATGGATGACTTATGATAAAAAATAAACATAGAACCACAGGGAAACGGAGAACAGTATGAATACACAAGAACATAAAACCACGAGTAACAAACAACAAATACAGGAGTCAGTAGGGGAGAGAGTCGGGAAGTGAGTAAGTGAAACCGAGGGGGGTGGGGGGGGGGCAGGAGAGGAGAGAACGTAGGGCAGGGGAAAAGGGGGAGGTGGTTGGAGAAGGGTGGTTATGGGTAAGGAAGGTTGAATGCTTGGGAGAACAGGTAGATTTTGAGTTTGGATTTGAAGGTGGAGAGTGAGGGAGAGTCTGATGGTCTGAGGGAGGGAGTTCCAGAGTCGGGGTGCAGCTCGTGAAAATGCTCGGTCACCAAAACTTTTAAGTTTGGATGATGGGACAGTGAGGGAAAGAGTGGAAGAGGACCGGAGGGAACGGTTGGGGCGGTAGGGGAGAAGGAGGTAAGTCAGGTAGGGTGGGGCCAGACTATGGAGGGCTTTGAAGGTGAGGAGTAGTGTTTTGAAGTTGATGCGTTCCTTGATCGGGAGCCAGTGGAGGTAGTGGAGGACAGGAGTGATGTGTTCACGAGGAGGCGAGCGGCTGAGTTCTGGACCATCTGCAGTTTATGGAGGGAGCGGGAGGTGATGTCAGTGAGGAGGGAGTTACAATAGTCCAGGCGGGAGGAGATGAAGGCGTGTATGAGGGATTCAGCAGCAGGGGGGGAGAGGCAGTGACGGATTTTGGCAATGTTGCAGAGGTGAAAATATGATGTTTTTACAATGGAGCGGACATGGGGGTCAAATGAGAGGGTGGGGTCGAGGATGACACAGAGGTTGCGGACTAGGGGGGAGGGGGTGATGGTGGAGTCATTGATGGTGAGTGTGATGGGTCCGGATCTGGTGAGGGTGGTGTTGGTGCCGATGATAAAGTTCCGTCTTGTCGCTGTTTAATTTGAGGAGGTTATGTGTCATCCAGGTTTGCAGTGCAGTGATGCAGGATTCGATGTGACTGAGGGGAGGGCTGTGGGGGGGATTGTGTACTGATGTAAATTTGGTTGTCATCAGCATAGCAGTGGAAGTTGAGGTGGTATTTACGTATGATGTGACCGAGGGGGAGAATGTAGCAGATGAAGAGCAGGGGGCCTAGGACTGAGCCTTGGGGGACCCCCTGTGTGACTGTGAGGGAGGTGTGGCCGGAGAGGGAGATGAATTGATGTCTGTCAGTGAGATGGGAGGAAAACCAGTCAAGTGCTGTGCCCTCAACACCTAAGCACTAAGATTTAGTAGGATCAGGATGTTGAGGGCACCAGCATCAGCGGAGATGAGGAGGTCGTTTCTGTGAGACGGTCTCATTTAACAGCCCCAGTCTCCTCCGTAGACCAGACGGTCTCATTTAACAGCCCCAGTCTCCTCCGTAGACCAGACCGTCTCATTTAACAGCCCCCGTCTCCTCCGTAGACCAGACCGTCTCATTTAACAGCCCCTGTCTCCTCCGTAGACCAGACCGTCTCATTTAACAGCCCCTGTCTCCTCCGTAGACCAGACCGTCTCATTTAACAGCCCCTGTCTCCTCCGTAGACCAGACCGTCTCATTTAACAGCCCCTGTCTCCTCCGTAGACCAGACCGTCCCATTTAACAGCCCCTGTCTCCTCCGTAGACCAGACCGTCTCCTCCGTAGACCAGACCGTCTCATTTAACAGCCCCTGTCTCCTCCGTAGACCAGACCGTCCCATTTAACAGCCCCTGTCTCCTCCGTAGACCAGACTGTCTCATTTAACAGCCCCTGTCTCCTCCGTAGACCAGACTCTCATTTAACAGCCCCAGTCTCCTCCGTAGACCAGACCGTCCCATTTAAAGGATAACTCCACTTTTTTTTTAATTCGCTTATTTAACATCTTCCCTGGAGTTAGACAAGAAGATGCATACCTTTTTTGTCTCTGTGCGTGCATTTTAGCTTTGGGAATAGACGCTCCGTTAGCATAGCTTAGCTTCATCACTGGAAGTGGGGGAGGACAGTAGCCTTACAGTGCCTTACAGTGTATTGCAAGGTCTGACATTGACCAAACTTGATATGCATGACCTTGGTGGGCTCTAGGTCAACTCCTGAAAAGGGGGTCAATGTCAGACCTTGCAATCAAAAGTTAGGGGCGCACTGAAATTATGGCAAGGGTTATTAGCCCCCTAACTTTTGATTGCAAAGTCTGACATTGACCCCCTTTTCAGGAGTTGACCTAGAGCCCACCAAGGTCATGCATATCAAGTTTCGTCAATGTCAGACCTTGCAATACACTGTAAGGCACTGTAAGGCTACTGTCCTCCCCCACTTCCAGTGATGAAGCTAAGCTATGCTAACGGAGCGTCTATTCCCAAAGCTAAAATGCACGCACAGAGACAAAAAAGGTATGCATCTTCTTGTCTAACTCCAGGGAAGATGTTAAATAAGCTAATTTTTAAAAAAAAGTGGAGTTATCCTTTAACAGCCCCAGTCTCCTCCGTAGACCAGACTGTCTCATTTAACAGCCCCAGTCTCCTCCGTAGACCAGACCGTCCCATTTAACAGCCCCAGTCTCCTCCGTAGACCAGACCCTCTCATTTAACAGCCCCTGTCTCCTCCGTAGACCAGACTGTCTCATTTAACAGCCCCAGTCTCCTCCGTAGACCAGACCGTCCCATTTAACAGCCCCAGTCTCCTCCGTAGACCAGACTGTCTCATTTAACAGCCCCTGTCTCCTCCATAGACCAGACCGTCTCATTTAACAAGGCTAACGTTTTTTTCCTCAGACGAGGAGTGATACTGTCTTGTGGAAAGGAATTAGAATCATAGCTGTGGATATACGCTCATTATACCACGGCTATGAGCCAATCATTTTTTTTTATCCACTTTTTCTCCCATTTTCTATATTTTTCTCCCATCCCAATTTCGTATCATCCAATTCAACCCTCCCCTGTCACGAACGCTGTTTCTAGCCTCCCACAAGCCGGCTGCAATGTGGACTAAGTCATACATAGCACAAGTCCCCTCCGGTACTTGAGGTAACAGCAGTCGCATCTTTTCACCTGCGCAGCTCGATCTCTCAGTGGCGAGGAGCTGCCCCCGACACTTCCTGATTCTACTGCGCAGGCGCACCAACCGACCTGTAGGAGTCGCTGTCCACAACGCCCGATCCCCACCCATCAGTTTCCCACCCCCTAATACGGCCAATGTGTATTAGTATGAACGACCAGCTAAACTGAAAGCAATGTGGAGCGCTGGGCTCGAACAGGCGAGCCCAGCGTCTCCGCATTCGTGGCGAGCGCCTTGCCCACTACGCCACGTAGCCGCCCGGCTATGAGCCAATCATATTGCTTAATTTGAGCTACCCTTTTTATGAATGTACGTAAATATCAAGATACTGGGCTTGTATACGCCCTTCTTGGGCAATGGACAATTTATCAAGTTTCAAGTTTTGTTTTATTTGTCACACATAAGCTACCAGTACATTACAGTGACATGCTTGGCTCTGTATGAGCCCCCCTAAGATTATGCTTCATACAGTAAAAAAAGAAAGTAAAAAGAATAAATACCAAACACTATACAACATAATACAAAACTAGTACTAAATGCAAAGACAATGTTAAAAAGTGTGTAAAGTGTCTTAAGTGAATGTTAAGGTGAATGTTTAAAGTGAATGTTTAAAGTGAGTGTGTATGTATGTATGTATGTATGTATGCATGTATGTATGTATGTATGTACGTATGTATGTATGTATATATATATATGTAACCATGACTGTTTTATCAAAATGTTTTGCTAATGGTGATTGTTTTTATTTTGTATATTGTATAACAAAATCCAAATATAAACTAAAAATGCCCCCCCCCCCCCCCCCCCAGACACAACCTGATGCAGATGTGCTGGCAGTACAACTCCAAGATGCGCCCCACCTTCCAGGACATAATCGAGATGCTGGGCGAGGACCTGCACCCCACCTTCCAGGAGCTGTCCTTCTTCCACAGCCGGGAGAACAAGCAGCGGGAGAGCGAGGACTTTGACATGGTGGACATAGAGAACATGGAGAGCATCCCGCTGGACCCGTCCTCCTACTCCCAGAGGGACCAGTGCTCGGACCGGGGGGACCGGGGCGACGAGGGCTCCTCGGTGGGTCTGCGGGGCAGCTACGAGGAGCACCACATCCCCTACACACACATGAACAACGGGGGCAAGACCAACGGACGAATACTGGCCCTGCCCGGGTCCAGCCCCTCCTAACAAACTGTACCCCCCCCCCCCCCCCCACCACACAGATGCTATAGATATAAATATATATATATTTTTGTTTTTTGTTCTGTCATTTTATATAGATCTCACTTTTATCACGCTTTCTTCAGAGGCCCCTCGAAGCATTATCTCAGGATGTTATTTTTCTCTTCTCAGATGCCACACACACTACAGTATGTCCGGACAAGGACGCCCCCCCCCCCCCCCCGAGACACTTTGTTATATTTGAGGGCAAACCTCCCGCTTCTCTCTCTCCTCCATGATTGTCTTGTTTCTTTTTTGTATTGCCAAGTTTTTGTTCTTTTTGCTAGATTGGGCGGATGATGAAATCAACTGTGAAACACTTTTTTGACAACCAAGAAGGCTGCTAAACCCATTCTCTCTCTCCCCCCAGACTCTCTCCCAGAATGTCTCTTCAGAATCTCTCTCTCCAGACTCTCTCTCTCCCCCCAGACTCTCTCCAGACTCTCTCTCCCCCCAGACTCTCTCCCTCCAGACTATCTCTCCCCCCAGACTCTCTCCCCCCAGAGTCTCTCCCCCCAGACTCTCTCCCCCCAGACTCTCTATCTCCCCCCAGACTCTCTCTCTCCCCCCAGACTCTCTCCCTCCAGACTATCTCTCCCCCCAGACTCTCTCCCCCCAGACTCTCTCCCCTCAGACTCTCTCCCTCCAGACTCTCTATCTCCCCCCAGACTCTCTCCCCTCAGACTCTCTCCCCCCAGACTCTCTCCCCTCAGACTCTCTCTCTCCCCTCAGACTCTCTCTCTCCCCCCAGACTCTCTCCCCCCAGACTCTCTCTCTCCCCCCAGACTCTCTCCCCCCAGACTCTCTCCCCTCAGACTCTCTCCCTCCAGACTCTCTCTCCCCCCAGACTCTCTCCCCTCAGACTCTCTCCCCCCAGACTCTCTCCCCTCAGACTCTCTCCCTCCAGACTCTCTCTCTCCCCCCAGACTCTCTCCCCTCAGACTCTCTTTCCCCCCAGACTCTCTCCCAGAATGTCTCTTCAGAATCTCTCCCCCCAGACTCTCTCCAGACTCTCTCTCTCCCTCCAGACTGTCTCCCTCCAGACTCTCTCTCTCTCCCCCCAGACTCTCTCCCCTCAGACTCTCTCCCCCCAGACTCTCTCCCGCCCTTCATCCTATGGGTTTCTAACCTGGGTTGCTCAGTTTTGAAAAAAAAAGAAGACGAAAGAAGAAGACTCTAGCGACGTCACGGAAGCGTCCGGATCTTTGTACTCAAGTCAACAAGCGGAATCATGGACTTTTGTCTTTTATCGGGGAAGAAAATAAATAACTTTGGGAACTCTGTGTCGAACGGTCAAAACGACAGTCCATCTGGGAACAGACTCTTTACCCACTGGACGAGCTCCTCAACACTGCAGTATTCCAGAACAGCACACAGGATGAACACATTGTTTTGTCAGGTTATGTTTTTTAATTTATTTACTTTTTTTTTTTTTTTTTTTTGAGTTTTCACATTTACAGCTGAAGGATATTTAAACTGTTTTCAAAAAAAACTTAAAAAACAAGAAAGAAAAAATACATTTTGACAAACGAGTTCCTCAGATTGACCAATAGCTGCTTCTTTGGTATATTTTAGTGGGTATAGAAGATATAAATATATATATACAGTATCTATATACATGTGTATATATATATAAATATATATAAATATATATTATTGATGTTTTTTGTAAATAGTTGATATGTCGTCATTCATTAGTTCTTTCCGGTCATAGAAACGTTTTTACATGTTAGGCTCTTATTATGTTTCTTTTTTTTTTCTAATCCAGAAAATCATGGTAATTTTCATTTTTGGGTCTTTGATCAACCAGCAGCACTTGGTCTTTTTTTTCTATCCGATGCAAAGGAGGCTTCAGACGTCTGCCCTTAATATCAAAGATCAAATGAAAACAATGCTGTAAATAAAGCAGCCGGGTGCATTCATGACGAGGGTCTGGCCACGCTTCATGTTTCAGTTTCTGTTGCCACAGCGGTGTGTTATGATGAAACGGAGGCTGCGTTCACACTGCAAGCCTTAGTGCTCAATTCTGATTTAGGTCTCGGATCAGATTATTTTTGTTTGGCTGTTCACATCATTATTTTAATATGGCCAATATCAGATTCCAGTGTGAACTGGTCACGCTCCTGAACTGACAAAAAAAGATGTATGTAAACATGGAGGACACTGAAGTCACAAGTTTATGGTTTAATTTATAAGCTGAATGCAGTGGGGAGGCCAGCTAATTAAAACAAATCAGACCTGTATCTGATTTAGGACCACATTATGACTGTGGCCCAAATCAGAATTGAAAAGATCAGATTCCATGTGATTTGTCCAGTGCACACTGTCGTGAAAAACACTGATCCGAGTCACAAACCTTTCTGATTTGGCTGCAGTCTGAACATAGACAGGCCACTTTCATATGGTTCTAAATCAGATACAGGTCTGATTTATTTGAAATGTGACCTCAGTCTGTACAGTCATATCGGATTTAATGTGACTTTTACGTCACTCTAGATCAACATTCGTCACAATTCTGCGCTGGAGGTAGTCACTGTGAATACAGACATGGAAGACAGCTGTGGTGGTCGGTGGAGGGACAGTGAGGTATTTACCTTATAAGTATTTGGGGTGATTTTATTTAATTTTTATTTTATTAGGGATCCCCATTAGCTGGTGGCTGGTGCGATAGCAACCAGCTAGTCTTCCTGGGGTCCACACACAAAAAAAACATACAAAAACAATCACTATTGCAAAAACAAAATTATTAAAAGTCAGTACACAATGCATAATGAAACTACTGTAACAATTAAGATAGCTAAAATTACATTAGTGTAAAACAAAAGAGTGAATCTACTGTAAATGCAGCAGAGGTTCCGAGGCAGGCCATTCCAAAGAGTTAATGCTCTAAAAAATAAAATATCTCCCCAAAGCGCTGGTTCTAGGACCTGGCAATTCAAGCTGCCCACTACTGGAACCTCTAGTGTAATGCTCGTGCACAGTATTACTAGTAAAAACAATCTGATTATGTATAAAAACTGGAGTTTTACTGCTCATGACCAACTTGAACAGCACAAGTATATTAAAAGACAATCTATTTTCAACGTTAAGCCAATAGAGGCGAGCATGCATACGGCTCACATTAGACCTTAGTGAGCAGCCCAGTACAAATCGTTGATGTTTTTAAAACAATATAATTAATATGCTGAGACCAAGACGGAGTGCAATCCAGCATCACTCCAAGGAGTTTAGTACTTTCAACTTGTTGAACTGCCGAATTACACAAGTAATGACTGTACAGTAGTGACACTTCTGTACAAGCAAAACCAGAGGAGACGTATCATAACCGCTCTGTTTGAAAGTATTGAAAGAACAAAAATGTCTCTCTCACCTCCTCACCCCCATTATCATATGCTCACGGATTAGCTGGCCTCCACTGCACATCAATTTATAGATTAAACTGATTTCAGTGTCCTCCATGTTTACTGTACGTCCATCTTCTTTATTGTTAATTTGCACATGTGGGTCAGTTCAGGAGTGGGACCAGTTCACACTGGAGTCTCATATTGGCCACATTAAAGATAATAATAATAATGTAAACAGCCAAACAAAAGAATCTGATCTGAGCAATAAATCAGAATTGAGCACTAATGCTTGCAGTGTGAACGCAGACCATAATGTACCGTAAAACATAAATTAATAGCCCAGGCTTTTGTTTTCTTCAATCACTGAACTCGCCATCTTTATTCAGGACAGGTGTCTACATGGGACAGGCCTCTAATTCCTTTTGCACAAAAATCTTGCTCAGCAAAGATGGGAAATATCAATTTTCTTTTTAAACCAGTATGAACATTACTTGTATGACATGTACCAGCATTAACCCTTCACTGCACCAGATCCCAGTGGTGCTCAGGAAAAGATGGATGATAAGACTGAGCTCCTGCTCTTTCCATTAACGCAGTGATTCTATCAGCTTGGACACCAAGGTTGATGGTAACCTGCTAAAGGATGAAAATGTGATTAAATAAAGATGTTGGTGACTCAGAAGGTGAAGCGACATAACATGTACCGTAAAAAAATAAACCTATTTGCAGCAACAATGGCAACCAGATAAACCGTTAACGTAGACCTGCCTTTATTTGTCAAAAATGCATAAAAACACCCGCCGTTTTACAGTAATGGTACCAGAGTCGAGGAGATGCTATTTTGTGTTATTTGAGAGAGAAATAAATTTTTCTGCCTGTCTTTAGTGCACACCCCATTGTTTTATGACAGATTTGATGACGTCTACACTCTTAATTTCTTGTCCCATGGTGTAACGACGCCACCTGCTGGACGGAGGCTTTCCTGCATCTTATTATGACACGATGCGAAGATGAAGCTCGTCTGACATAATGCTCTCCTTTTCTGTATTTTTTTTTCCTTTTTGTGATCACAATCTTTTATTTATTGCAGCAAGATTACATTAAAAAATAAAGTAAACTTTTATGAAAAGGAAAACAAACAATAAATAAATAATAAAAATATATATTATAAAGATTTACACACTCAGAACCCCCTCTACCCCCACACCCCGCTGAGGTCCAAGCTAACACCACTATCTTATCTCAATTTACAGAGGATTTCTACTGTACCGCCAGATTATTCCATATTGTAATTGTTGCCTCCTTCGCTCCAAGTACGTGAGCTGTTGAAAGCTCAATACACAATTTCTGTCAGTTTTTATACCGGTTATTTATCGGTTTAGTGGTGTGACATCCTATACTCTAGATTCTCTAGAATATACTATACCTGTACTATAGATTCTCTATATTCTAGAATACACTATACCTATACTCTAGATTATCTAGAATACACTATACCTAGACTCTAGAATACACTATACCTGTACTTTAGAAATAAAAATATCTTAGGTGCATCTCTAGGTGCCGCCACACGGGGCAGTACAATGAAGGCCAGTTTAAAAGTACCCCCCCCCCCCCCCCAAAAGATGATTGATTAATTAATGTATCATTAGAAAATGTTTACAGGTCCAAAATTAATGTGTATATGTTGCAGGCATGTTACTTATCATTTCTCCGTGGGTGGAATGCACCTGACTGGATAAAATGACACACTGGTGGCTCTAGTGCGACATCTAGTGGCTGAATCTTGGATCTCGCACCTTTAACCTCGACCACTGTTTATCTCTGTCGTTCTTGGTCAACATAATTCATGGTACATGACAGTAAGGTGTTAAGTCCCATTTTTGTCCTGATGACCTTTACTTGCATAAGCTCAGGCAAAGGTCAGTCAGCACTGACGCTCTGTGTGTTTCAGCAGCATATGAAGTAACTGGAAGGTGAGTAAACAGGTTTTAAAGGCCAAAAACAGTCAGTTTTAGTGTCCTATCTGGCTGGTATGGTAGAGTCTCTTCAGACCCAGAGTTCACTGCATTCAGGCTTGTTCCCAATTATAATACAAGCTTTAACCAATAAGCTGACGATTTCTTTATCCTGTCATAGACCATACTAAAACTGCTCAAAACTATTGGAGATGCACTAATATATCGGTTATCATCAGTATCGGTCGATTGATTGATTGATTGATTGAAAAGTTTATTAACAGATTGCAGAATGGGTACAGTACAGTACAGCTCAATACATACAATTGTTAAGAGGATGCAGACCTGAGAAAGACTTTCGTCTTGTTTCCATCAGGGTCCCCCATTTTCAATTCATCATATGACACACACGACATACAGATAGACAGTACTGCTACATCTATACATTTATGACATACCAGATTTTCAAATACAGTACTGTTTGTGATACTAAAGAAATCCAGAAAAAGAGTGTATATACATTTGACATAGACACTGTGCATTGGAGGAGGTTGGGTAGGTGGGGTGGGGCTGTACATTGGAGGTGGGGGGGGGGGGGGGTGGGGTAGGGGGACACACACACTGTACATTGGAATACTGACATACATTTGACATAGAAACTGTACATTGGAGGAGGTTGGGTAGGTGGGGTTGGGTGGGGCTGTACATTGGAGGTGGGGGGGGGGGGGGGGTTGGGTACGTTGGAATACTGACAAGCTAAAGCCATGCTTGGTCTTTATTGTACAACTGGGTTAGGACATTTGTAGGGGCCAGTTTTGAATTGCAGTCTCCCGTAGGTGTTCTTTGAGAGTGTTTTTGAAGGTGGGTAGTGATTCACATTCCTTTACAGCAGGGCTATTCAACTGGCGGCCCGCGGGCCAGATCCGGCCCGCGGGATGATTCTGACCGGCCCGCCAAAGATTACATGATAATAAAAAAAAAAAAAACATTTTTAATATTTTTTTTTCTTTTCATGTCAACGTTAACACGCACAATTGAGCCAAAAGTCACTTAATTAATGACAGATTTCATTGATAAATTGAGGGAAAACTTTGCAAGTCGATTTGATGAATTTGACATGTCCAGAGAATTGATGCATTTTGTGAGCAACCCATTTGCCAATGTAGCTGCTATTTCCACAAAAGGACAAGAGTTCCTTGCAAGCATCATCTGCTCTGAAGCAGGCACTTGAGAATGAATCCACCACAACATTTTGGATAAAGTGTATTCATGTCAAGACATTCCCCAAAATAAAAACGCTGGCAATATCTGTGCTAACAATGTTTGGCTCAACATACACCTGTGAATCCAGTTTCTCTCACATGAATTCCATTAAAACAAGCAACCGTGCCTCCTTGACAAATGAGCATTTGCATCACTGTTTGCGGGTAGCCCTCACTTCCTATGAACCCTCTTTCTCTGCCATTGCCCAGTCAAAGAAGTGCAATCGCTCTCATTAGATGTGTGTATGTAGGCTAGGCCTGTCTGCCCCCCACCCCCCTGATGTTTGAGAGTTAAGAGTGGACAATAAGTGCTAATAAGATGCTGTGATTTGCTGTTGTTGCACAGACATGAAGCACTTTTTCATAAGCTCAGTTGCACTATAAATGTGTTTTTTTGTTCAAGTGTTGATGTTAGAATGTTCAGATGCACATCATGCACTTGTTTGTTTTTTATTTTATTTTTATATTGAAATGTTTGTCAAGACTTTTGGTTTATTTAATATAAGGATCAGATGTGTAAAGGGGTCTAAATAAGTTAACAGGTGTTTGTGATTGGGACTGAGCATGCGCAGTTCGCGCAGCTGCCTTTCAAATGGTGGCGGGCTGTCACTTCTCACTATAGCACTGACAGGATCACATCGCCCATTGGTAAGTGGACTTTATTAAGGGATTGCAATATTAACTTGGCTGTGTCACATATGTACAATGTAATGTATCACGTTGGCTGCTGGCTGCTAATGCAGCCTGCGGATAATATTTGCATAGTGCACGGTGTTAGTGATGCTGGCTGAATGAATGAACGTTGTGTCTGAATGTTTGCCGCTAGCTTATGGCTAGGCTAACGCACCTCGCCGTAGGTGCAAAGCTGAACTAGTGTCCTGGTGGCTTTCCCGGTTTGTCACGGTGAGATTCATGTGGGGAACTTTGGTGTGAGCGTGTGTGTGCTTTGATGAGAACTGCTATCTTGTCCGTTGTGTGTGGGGAGCTTAGTGGCTCGTATCTCACGGAGGAGGAAGTAAACATTGCCATGCATTCTGGGAAATGAAGTCATTCTAGTTCTCCCTCCTCTCACCCACAATTAAAGGGGACATGACATACTGGTTTGATAGTGTATAGTGTAATGTATATATATAATATAAATATAAATTATATATAATATAATATATAAAATGGATAGTGTATGTATATTTGATAGTGGTATTGATATATTAATATGTATATTGATATTAATATTAATATTAATATTGATTGATTGATTGATTGATTGGTATTGATATTAATATATATTGTATATTAATATTATGATTAATGTGTATGCACTGCATTTTGTTCTGTTTCACAGGTTTTTGACCTATGGTAAGCCTGTGGTCAACTGTGGGAATTATAAATGTTGTATTGTGGAGAAAACATCTCAACTAGTTTGTTCAAATAAACAAACTCTAATGACTAACCATTGAGTCATCCATTGTGTGGTGCCTGTCAGCCCTTTCGGAGGGATTCAAATAGAACATTTTGAAAGATCCGAACAATGTTGAAGAGGAGATGTTGCAGTTGTTGCACAGTCATAAATGAAGCACTTTCTGCAGGAGATGTTGCAGATGTGGCACATAAATGAAGCACTTTTTTTGAAAAGTATACTACTTTTGCAATGTAGTTAAATAAAAGTTGTGAAAATGTGGTTGCGTGTTGTGTGACGTGTCAAGTGTACATATATTCATAGCACGGGGAGGCGCCGTGGCAGTCCGGCCCCTGGCCCCTTGGGTTTCTGACAATGTGGCCCCCTGAACAATTTAGTTGAATAGCCCTGCTTTACAGCTTTGGGTAGGGCGTTCCACATTGTTGTGGCATAATTGCGAAACGTGTTTAGTCCCTTGTTTGAGCCGAATCTGGGTTTAACATGATTTGTGGAGCTCCCTCTGGTGTTGTGATCGTGGTATTCACTGACCTTTGGGAAGTATTTTGACATGTACATGGGTACCTTGGTTGTGTAGTGTATCTTGTAGACCAGGCCCATTGCAAGTTGCTGTACTCTGTCGTCTACTCTAAGCCATCCTAGGTTGTCAAAGTGTGCAGAGGTGAGGTGGGTTCTAGGAGTCGGGTCAAGCAGTAGTCTGACTAGTTTGTTTTGAGATGTTTGTAATTTGGTTTTTAGTGCCTTTGAGGTGCTTTGGTACCATGAGGTGCAAGCATAGTCGTAGTACCCTTGAATGAGTGCTCCTGCCAGAGTCTTGACTCTTCAGGGTATTCTTGTTTACCAGAGAGGAGATCCGGTACAAGAATCGAGTTCGTTGATTGACTTTTTTTATTACATTGGATGCCATTTTGTCACAGGAAAGATTAGCCTCTAGGATGGAACCCAGGTAGGTAATTTCATCTTTCCTTGTGACAATATTGTCACCCACTGTAACTGAGAAGCCGTCGGTCTTGCTGAGTTTGTTATTTGACCCGAAGAGAATGGACTCTGTTTTGCCCATGTGTAATGATAGTTTGTTGTCGGCGAGCCATATGCAGATTTTGCCTAGTTCCGAGCTAGGCTCTATGTCCTATGGATAAAATAAACATCAGTATTGACTATTTGTATTTTTACAGCTGATTTTGTGACCTTTTTTCTAGAAATGTTTTACCTAAAGGGGAATGCCACCCCTTTTAAGAGTTCACATAATGTTGCTCTTGTGCCTTAGGACAGTTCAGTCAGTATTTGTGAACATGCGCCGCTCGTTCCTTAAGCCCCGCCCTCTTTCCTTGACCCTCCAATCAAAACTACTGCTTTCCTCAGTCAAACGAAGATTTGTTTTTCGTGACCCTCCTATCAAGTTAGGAGGGATTGTACTGATGTAAAATTGGGGCTGCTCCATAGACAATGAATAGGGCTCAGATTGTATAAGGCCATAAAATGTGTGTGACCCAAATTAGGTTTTAATTATGGTTCAGAGCTTCTAACAAAGCTACAATGTAAAACCTCATTTGGGTGTAAGAGCTCACAAACATTTTATGGCCTCATAAAGTCAGATCTCCTTGACCCCAATGTCCTCTGCTCCTGGACCCCAATGCCCTCTGCTCCTGTGGCTCTATGTCCTCTGCTCCTGGGGCTCTATGTCCTCTGCTCCTGGACCCCAATGCCCTCTGCTCCTGGACCCCAATGCCCTCTGCTCCTGTGGCACTATGTCCTCTGCTCCTGGGGCACTATGTCCTCTGCTCCTGGGGCTCTATGTCCTCTGCTCCTGGGGCTCTATGTCCTCTGCTCCTGGGGCTCTATGTCCTCTGCTCCTGGGGCTCTATGTCCTCTGCTCCTGGGGCTCTATGTCCTCTGCTCCTGGACCCCAATGCCATCTGCTCCTGGGGTTCTATGTCCTCTGCTCCTGGGGCTCTATGTCCTCTGCTCCTGGGGCTCTATGTCCTCTGCTCCTGGGGCTCTATGTCCTCTGCTCCTGGGGCTCTGTGTCCTCTGCTCCTGGGGCTCTATGTCCTCTGCTCCTGGGGCTCTATGTCCTCTGCTCCTGGGGCTCTGTGTCCTCTGCTCCTGGGGCTCTGTGCCCTCTGCTCCTGGGGCTCTGTGTCCTCTGCTCCTGGGGCTCTGTGTCCTCTGCTCCTGGGGCTCTGTGTCCTCTGCTCCTGGGGCTCTATGTCCTCTGCTCCTGGGGCTCTATGTCCTCTGTTCCTGGGGCTCTATGTCCTCTTCTCCTGGGGCTCTATGTCCTCTGCTCCTGGGGCTCTATGTCCTCTGCTCCTGGGGCTCTATGTCCTCTGCTCCTGGGGCTCTATGTCCTCTGTTCCTGTGGCTCTATGTCCTCTGCTCCTGGACCCTATGTCCTCTGCTCCTGGGGCTCTATGTCCTCTGTTCCTGTGGCTCTGTGTCCTCTGCTCCTGGACCCTATGTCCTCTGCTCCTGGGGCTCTATGTCCTCTGCTCCTGGGGCTCTGCGTGTCTTCGACACCACCTTGTCTCTCCACTGGATGATGTCATCTTCTCAGCATGCTCAGTACTCCTCATCCGTCCTGGACACACTGGGTAGCATATTTGCACTTTGTGCGGAAGGCCATGGCGCCCCCGTCAGGCAGTGGTGCGGCGGTGTTCCTCTTCACATCCCAGCTCCTGGATGCCTTCCTCCTTGTCTACTGCTGTCCACTGTCCTGGTCGCTCCCTGTCCTACCGCTGAGGTCCAGTGAAGCGTTGTGAGGAGAAGGACTAGTATGTGGTGTCCAGCCTCAGGAGGAAGACCCACAGGAGGGGCCCCTGCCCGGCATGTCGGCTCTGGCCCGGACTAGAGTCTGTCCCCCTCCTGGCAGTTGGATGATGAGGATGGCCTCACCTCTTGTCAAGTGTTCCTCTATTAGTCCCCTTGGGGAAATTCAAGTGTCATAGCAGCATAGGTAGTGGGGGGGGCAGGTAGGATAGGTAGTAATAATAATAGAACATAGAACAATGTGCAAAGTAATAATGATAATGGTGTTTTGAATTTCAGTCTCCCGTAGGTGCTCTTTGAAAGTGGTTTTGAAGGTGGGTAGTGATTCACATTCATTTACAGCTGTGGGTAGGGCATTCCACATGTGGCATAATTGCTAAACATGTTTAGTCCCTTGTTTGAGCCGAATCTGGGTTTAACATGATTTGTGGAGCTCCCTCTGGTGTTGTGGTCGTGGTATTCACTGACCTTTGGGAAGTATTTTGACATGTACATGGGTACCTTAGTGGTGTAGTGTATCTTGTAGACCAGGCCCATTGCAAGTTGCTGTACTCTGTCGTCTACTCTAAGCCATCCTAGGTTGGCAAAGTGTGCAGGGGTGAGGTGGGTTCTAGGAGTAAGGTCAAGCAGTAGTCTGACCAGTTTGTTTTGTGATGTTTGTAATCTTGTTTTTAGCGCCTTTGAGGTGCTTTGTTACCATGACGTGCAAGCATAGTCGTAGTACCCCTGAATGAGTGCTCCTGCTAGAGTCTTCAGGGTATTCTTGTTTACCAGAGAGGAGATCCGGTACAAGAATCTAGTTTGTTGGTTGACTTTTTTGATTACATTGGATGCCATTTTGTCACAGGAAAGATTTGCCTCCAGGATGGAACCCAGGTATGTCATCATTTCATCTTTCCTTGTGACAATATTGTCACCCACTGTAACTGAGAAGCCGTCGGTCTTGCTGAGTTTGTTATTTGAACCAAAGAGAATGGACTCTGTTTTACCCAGGTGTAATGATAGTTTGTTATCAGCGAGCCAGGTGCAGATTCTGCCTAGTTCCGAGCTGAGGGTTTTTTCAACCTGTAACTTGTTCTTGTCAGCGACCAGCAGGGCTGAGTCGTCCGGGAACAGGAACAAGTTGCAATCACAAGCTGACGACATATCATTTGCATAAATTAGGAACAGTAGCGGTCCTAGTATGCTTCCTTGTGGAACACCACAGCTCACTGGGAGGGGGGGGGGGGGTAGGGTACCGTTTACCTCCACCATCTGTTCTCTCCCCTCCAGGTTGGATTGCATCCAGCTCACTGATAGACTATCCAAAACCAATTGCTTTTAGCTTGGCAATCAGAATGGAGTGATTGACAGTGTCGAAGGCCTTTTGTAGGTCCAGCATGACCAACCATGCCGCAGTATTTGCCCGCGTCCACCTCTTGTTTGATGTAGTCGTTCAAATAGAGAAGGCAACAGTAGTAGTAGTGAACAGCAGTGAGTGGCAGGATTTAATCAGACAGTAGTAATAGTGGGGTAGGACAGTGGCTCAGGAGGTAGAGCGGCCGTCTGATTCAATCAATCAATTCAAGTTTCTTTAATAGTTGTCATACAGAAGTACAGAATACTTTTATACAAAATGCTTCTTACTGTTACGCTCCAGAGACTGTGCTAGACAAGATAAGTATGAAATAAAATAGTATAGCATGTAATAGAAGTAAAAATAAAAATAGAAGTCACAGTGTTCAGTATAGACATATGTACAATGTTCGATGCAGAATAGAAGTAACTGAGTTACCATACAATATACAATATACTATGCAATGTACTAATATACAATACTATATAGTGCAAAGCAGAAATGGGATGAGGTACAATTTAGGTACAATTTATAGTAAGGTGTACGAGTTGTAGTGCAAATCCTTTACCAATAAATATAAAGTGTGTTTAGGTGATCTAAAGTGTGGAGAGTGGGTGCTGCAGTGTGTTGTTTGTTTAAAGTGAGTGTGTGCGTGTGGATGTGTGTGCTGTGTGCATTTGATGGTTGTTGCATAGTGTTTATTGTTCGTTGAGCAGCCTGATGGCCTGGGGATAGAAGCTTCTTCTGAGTCTTTCTGTGCTCGCCTTGAGACTCCGGTATCGCTTGCCTGACCGCAGCAGTTCAAAGAGGCAGTTGTTCGGGTGGCTGGAGTCCTTGATGATTCTCTTAGCCTTGCCCCTGCACCGCTTGTTGTAAATGTTCTGGAGGGTGGGAAGCCCCCCTCCAATTGTGCGTTCCGCTGAACGTCTCACTCTTTGTAGTCTGCTTCGGTCTTGTGCAGTGCTATTCCCAAACCAGGAGGTGATGTTGCCAGTCAGGATGCTCTCTATTGTAGAAGTTCTTAAGGATCTTCTGACTGACTTGGAAGTAGAGGCGTTGTCGTGCCTTCTTCACAACACTGTCAATGTGTGTGGTCCATATCAAGTCCTCGGATATGTGGGCTCCGAGGTACTTGAAACTGTTCACTCTCTCAACCGGTGTCCCGTCGATGCTGAGGGGGCTGTAGTCCTTGACCCCCGACCTCCTAAAGTCCACAATCATCTCCTTTGTTTTGCTGACATTCAGGGTGAGTCTGTTCTCCTGGCACCATCCCGCCAGGACCTTGACCTCTTCCAGGTAGGCCCTCTCGTCGTTTGCAGAGATCAGGCCCACCACTACTGTGTCGTCAGCAAATTTGATGATTGTGTTGTTGCTCCGCTGAGCCACACAGTCATGTGTGTACAGGGAGTAGAGGAGGGGACTCAGAACACAGCCCAGTGGGGCCCCTATGTTGAAAGTGATGGATGAGGAGGTGCAGTTGCCTGCTCTCAACACCTGGGGTCTGCCCGTCAGGAAGTCCAAGACCCACTGGGAGAGGTCATAGTTCAAGCCCATGTCCCTGAGCTTGGCTATGAGTTTGGAGGGGACTATGGTATTGAATGCTGAGCTGTAGTCGATGAATAGCATTCTCACATAGTTCCCCTGCCTCTTGTCCAGGTGTGATGCTGCTGTGTGCAGCACATGGGCTATGGCGTCCTCCGTGGACCTGTTGGGGCGGTATGCAAATTACAGGGGGTCCAGGTTGATGGGGAGGGAGGAACAGATGTAGCCCTTCACTAGCTTCTCAAAGCACTTCATGGCTATGGAAGTGAGAGCTACAGGGCGGTAGTCGTTGAGGCAAGTGGGCGTAGTTTTTTTGGGTACAGGGATGATGGTGGACTTCTTCAAACAGGTGGGGATGACAGCCTGTTCTAAGGACAGGTTAAATATGTCAGTGAATACCGGGGCCAGTTGGTCGGCACAGACTTTTAGGACGCGGCCGGGGATACCGTCCGGTCCTGCTGCCTTCCTGATATTCACTTTCTTAAAGGTCCTCCTCACCTCATGTTCTGTTATTCTGAACACTGAATCTCCATCAGCAGCACCCCCCCCTCCATTGCGGTGGTTTGTAGGCTGGTGTTGTTATTCACCGCCTCAAACCTCGCATAGAAAGTATTGAGATCATTTGCTAAGGAGATGTCACTGTTCAGCTTGAGGGAGGTGCCTTTGTAATCTGTCATCGTTCTGAGGCCCTGCCACATGCCTCTACTACATGCTTTTCACGTGAATTAATGCAAAATGTTTATTTCAGTTCAAAAACGCACCTTACTGGTTTCCATGGGTATACCATCTCTGGGGAGAAGTCATGGTTCCATATAGAATGTGAATCAATCAAATCAATTTTAAGATATTTTAATTTGAATGACACCCAAAAAAAGCATCAGTGTTTCAGGGAATAGGTCACACATTATAGAGAAATGTCATATTGCACCTGCAACTGTCACCCAGTAATTTGTCAGTTCTGCTTCATGTATTACTTACATACCTTGTCATTTTATTTGTTTGTTTGATGTGTGTTTTTAATTATTTCCCTTACCTCTGTGATGATGTACCATCTCTCTCTTTTCTATTATTTTTGGTCCCTTTCCCCTTCGAGTGGACCTTTTGTCCTCTCGCCAGGCCGTTGTTGAAAATAAGAATTAGTTCTTAATAACTGACCTGCCTGGTTAAATAAAGGTTCATTAAAAAACGACGGCCTCTGACCTAATGTACAGTCTCCTCCCCATCATATGTATATACTCTCTGTCAGGATCTATGGGTAACAGTACTGTATACTGTTACTACTATATACCTGAATGAATGAATGAACTTTATTTAACAGATTGCAGAATGGGTACAATACAGTACGGCTCAATACACACAATTGTTAAGGGGATGCAGACCAGAGAAAGACTTTCATCTTGTTTACATCAGGGTCCCCCATTTTCCATTCATAGTGACATTTATGACATACACAACATACATGACATTTATGGCATAGGGACAGGGGCATAGTAGACAGGGTACATTTTCAGAAAATCATAACCCTGAAGGCATTTCGTGTTTATTTTTGGTACACAACATTTCTAGGGGTATTAAGGGGTGCTGAATCCAAATCTGCTGTATACCAAGCTCAAAAATGTCAAATAAGGCCTCAAAATTGAGAAATCCAACATGGCCGCCAACGCCAGGCTGAAATCTATTTAAGTGCATATCTTTTTTACTAAACAAGGTAGAAACATGAATGAAATGTGTTTTTATATGTTTGCATACATGGGGAATTTAAAATCATATCCTGATTTTAGATCAGTTGTGAAAATGTTGCTTGAAACTCATATTTATAGCAGAAACTGTGGTTGTTATTGATGCATAACTCATCAACCAAATAAGAAAGAAAAGCAGGATGATCCCAGGCCATGGATTTATTCATCAAACTCTTTTCTCTTGAATTTTTTTAATCAACATGCCATTTATGCAAATTAGATAGTCCTTAATATGCGTACAGTAGCTTAGGTACAGTAATTTATTGTCAGTCATCAATCGTATTCAGGCAGGTGTCGCAGGTGTCTTGCAGTTGCATGATTCATCCAATGCCACTTTTCCTGAATAGAATAGAATAGATTATAATATAATATAATAAAATAAAAATATTATTTTACCATATCAATATAAGTGAATGTTCAAGTTTCTTTATTAGTTGTCATACAGAATACTTTGCATAAAATGTTTCTTTCTGTGTTGCTCCTGAGAGTGTGCTAGATAATAACAAGATAGTATAAAATAAGTATAATAAGTATAAAATAGAAAGTCAAGTACGTAAACAAGTGTAAACAACAAAATTGTTCAGTGTATCTATATATACAGTACAGCTGGTACAAGAATGGTGAAGTATAGCTTAGCTTGTGGTGCCACCTTGTAGTGGTGAGGTGCAATAAGGAATGAGAATGATGTGCAATTTCCTTACCAATAATATAAATATAAAGTGTAAAGTGTGGTAAAGTGGGTGCTACAGTGTGTTGTTTATTTAAGTGAGTGTATGTGCACTGTGGGTGTGTTGATGGTTTGCTTATTGTTCATTGTTCATTCATTGAGCATTTTTTTTTTTTTGATTTGAAGTCTTTATTTCGAACATGCAATGAATACAACAAACAATAACAAAAAAGAAAAACAACTCAATCTGCATGTTCGAAAAGGAGTAGGAAGAAGTATACACTTATTTAATCCTACCCCTTTTCCACTACTCAAATGAGTGTACTATTTTAAACTTTTAACTATTTTAGCATCCTGATGGTCTGGGGATAGAAGCTCCTTCTGAGTCTCTCTGTGCTTGCCATGAGACTCCGGTATCGCTTGCCTGACCGCAGCAGTTCAAAGAGGCAGTTGTTTGAGTGGCTGGAGTCTTTGATTATTCTCTTAGCCTTGCCCATGCACCGCTTGTTGTAAATGTCTTGGAGAGTGGGAAGCCCACCTTCAATTGTGCGTTCGGCTGAACGGGCCACTCTCTGTAGTCTGCTGCGGTCTTGTGCAGTGCCCAAGTTCCCAAACCAGGAGGTGATATTGCCAGTTAGGATGCTTTCTATTGTGCATGAGTGGAAGTTCTTGAGGATCTTCTGACTCACGTTGAACTTCCTTAAGCACCTAAGGAAGTAGAGGCGTTGTCGTGCCTTCTTGATAACACTGTCAATGTGTGTGGTCCATGTCAAGTCCTCAGATATGTGGACTCCAAGGTACTTAAAACTGTTCACTCTCTCAACCGGTGCCCCGTCGATGCTGAGGGGGCTGTAGTCCCTGACCCCGACCTCCTAAAGTCCACAATCATCTCCTTTGTTTTGCTGACGTTCAGGGAGAGGCTGTTCTCTTGACACCATCCCGCTAGAACCTTAACCTCTTCCAGGTAGGCCCTCTCGTCGTTTGCAGAGATCAGGCCCACCACTACTGTGTCATCAGCAAATTTTATGATTGTGTTGTTGTTCCGCTGTGCCACACAGTCATGTGTGTACAGGGAGTGGAGGAGGGGACTCAGTCAGGACACAGCCCTGGGGGGCCCCTATGTTGAGAGTGATGGATGAGGAGGTGCAGTTGCCTGCTCTCACCACCTGGGGTCTGCCCGTCAGGAAGTCCAAAACCCACTGGCAGAGGTCATAGTTCAAGCCCGGGTCCCTGAGCTTGGCTATGAGTTTGGAGGGGACTATGGTATTGAATGCTGAGCTGTAGTCGATGAATAGCATTCTCACATAGTTCCCCTGCCTCTTGTCCAGGTGGCTTATAGCTTATCCGCAACAGTAAGTTACTTCCGGGGTAGGCCTGATTGGCCCCGACAGGCACGTGACGCGCAACTTTCTCTGCCGCGGAGCGGCAGAGCGGAGCTCATTATATGCCAGTAACCGCCCCCTAATTCAGTATCCAGAAATAGCTCAATTGGCAAGACTGCATGGCTGTGGATCCTACGGCTCGTTGCTGGCGAGTTCGATTCCCTTCAATTTATTTTTATATATTTTTTTTTAACGTGCATTCGCATTCTTTCGCCGTTTCATTTCGCCGGTTAAGTTTAGGCATTGTTTCGGAGTTGGTTAAGGTTAGGCATTGTTTCGGAGTTGCTTAAGGTTAGAAGGGTTAAGTTTAGGCGCTGTTAAGGAGCTGGTTAAGGTTAGAGTTTGTGTTAGAGAATGGCAATAGACAGCCTATTTCCGCGCGACAGCTCTCAGCAGCCTCGTTGCGCGTCCTGAGTTTGCCGCGTCACGTGCCTGTCGGGGCCAATCAGGCCTACCCCGGAAGTAACTTACTGTTGCGGAACAGTTACAGGCGTCCAGGTGTGATGCTGCTGTGTGCAGCACATGGGCTATGGCGTCCTCCGAGGAGATGAGAGCTAGACATGAGTGGAGGAGATGAGAGCTAGACAGGAGTGGAGGAGATGAGAGCTAGACAGGAGTGGAGGAGATGATGAGAGCTAGACAGGAGTGGATGAGATGAGAGCTAGACAGGAGTGGAGGAGATGATGAGAGCTAGACAGGAGTGGATGAGATGATGAGGGCTAGACAGGAGTGGAGGAGATGAGGGCTAGACAGGAGTGGAGGAGATGAGGGCTAGACAGGAGTGGAGGAGATGAGAGCTAGACAGGAGTGGAGGAGATGATGAGAGCTAGACAGGAGTGGATGAGATGAGAGCTAGACAGGAGTGGAGGAGATGATGAGAGCTAGACAGGAGTGGATGAGATGATGAGAGCTAGACAGGAGTGGAGGAGATGAGGGCTAGACAGGAGTGGAGGAGATGAGGGCTAGACAGGAGTGGAGGAGATGAGGGCTAGACAGGAGTGGAGGAGATGAGAGCTAGACAGGAGTGGAGGAGATGAGAGCTAGACAGGAGTGGAGGAGATGAGAGCTAGACAGGAGTGGAGGAGATGAGAGCTAGACAGGAGTGGAGGAGATGAGAGCTAGACAGGAGTGGAGGAGATGATGAGAGCTAGACAGGAGTGGATGAGATGAGGGCTAGACAGGAGTGGAGGAGATGAGGGCTAGACAGGAGTGGAGGAGATGATGAGAGCTAGACAGGAGTGGAGGAGATGATGAGAGCTAGACAGGAGTGGAGGAGATGAGAGCTAGACAGGAGTGGAGGAGATGAGAGCTAGACAGGAGTGGAGGAGATGATGAGGGCTAGACAGGAGTGAGAGGAGATGAGGGCTAGACAGGAGTGAGAGGAGATGAGGGCTAGACAGGAGTGGAGGAGATGAGAGCTAGACAGGAGTGGAGGAGATGAGAGCTAGACAGGAGTGGAGGAGATGAGAGCTAGACAGGAGTGGAGGAGATGAGAGCTAGACAGGAGTGAGAGGAGATGATGAGAGCTAGACAGGAGTGAGAGGAGATGAGGGCTAGACAGGAGTGGAGGAGATGAGAGCTAGACAGGAGTGGAGGAGATGAGAGCTAGACAGGAGTGGAGGAGATGATGAGAGCTAGACAGGAGTGGAGGAGATGATGAGAGCTAGACAAGAGTGGAGGAGATGAGAGCTAGACAGGAGTGGAGGAGATGAGAGCTAGACAGGAGTGGAGGAGATGAACACATGCACTATATGCTCACAACAATGGGACTTATAATTGACCAACTACCCCACAGCACAGACGCCCATACACTAATATGCCAAAATATTTATAGAGCTATAGAGCTATACACGTATTGACCTATATGCCTATAGACATACTGTATACACCCATATAACTATACACCTATAAAAGGACTCAGAGACAAGCTTGAGGCTAACTGACTTCAACTGGCTTATATAATTTAACTTAAATTTAATTATAACTTATTTCATTGGCCCCTTCCAATGTTTACATACATGGACACATATTTCAGTTGAAATGAGTGAGATGACGCAATGAATCTACATTTACATTTAGTCATTTAGCTGCCGCTTTTATCCAAAGCGAGTTACAAGTTATGTACGACAAATCATCAGGAAGGGCACAACTCTATCAGCTGAGGCTACGTTTAGACAAGCGTTTTGTGAACAGAAACCGCAAAAGTCGTCTTGCGGTTTCACTTTTAATTTTGCGTTTAGACGAGCGTTTTGGGGTGGAATTCTCTGTGCAGACGAGGCTGTAACGACGGAGCACCGCTGTCACACGATTGGCGCATATGTCACATGACGTGCTGTGAAGACCCGCCCTACTCTGCCTCTGATTCGCAGACTGTGGATGGGGAATGTGATTGGACCAAAGCAGAGTCACTCACAGACAGTGGGTCCACTCACGCCGCGGGACAGATTCTTGTGTATTTAACCCTTTCACTGCCACACGACAGCCGGTTGTGTGATAGTAAAGGGTTAACCTTCTGTCGTGTGGCAGTGAAAGGGTTAAAAGTACTGCTATAACGCTACGTTCAGAACACAGAACGGCGCGGGCCAGTCGAGGCACCTGCTGGCCCTGTAATTGGAATGAGTACACTTTAAATCCTTTAACGAGGATCCATTGGAGGGCAAGTCTGGTGCCAGCAGCCGCGGTAATTCCAGCTCCAATAGCGTATCTTAAAACTGGACTGATTCTTGTGTCTTTAAAAGTACTGCCAATGTAGCCTTCAAGTGATCTCCGTTGATATAGTCAGACATACTTGCTTTGTTTACGTCTCGGCTACTGGCGCTTACCTGCCACCTGTGACGTAAGCAGTACACGCGACCAGAGCCGTGACAACCCTTTCGTCATCGTTTTAACAGATTTATACAGTTTGATAGTTTAGACGAGAGCGCAAAGGTTTATCGTTTCTAGGAATTCCACCCTGGAAGGTAGTCTCACCCCGTAAAAACGCCGTTTCCGTATAAACGAAAGGCACATCCGTAAAAATATTTTTGCAGATTCACCTGCTAGCGTTTCCGTCTAAACGGGGCCTCAGTAACAATGTTCATCAAAGTGTTGAGTGCTACAGTGTAGGTTAGTATATTAGGACAAGTGCATGACAGTAAGGTTAGTTAGGGTTAGATATTATTATTATTTTCTTTTCTACACAAGCCTTGGGCGCGCGGGACCTTATAGGTGGAATTCAGTTAGCTGCCTCCGTCTTCCTGGTCCCTCTGGGCTTCCTGGTTCCTCTGGGCTTACTGTCTGTGACGTGGACCTCTTGCTTCGGATTGTCGTGGAATATATTATCATGTCATTATGAGTCTCTGTTATTTTATCATGTCATACAGCTTGAGTTTCAGTCCAACCAGATTTACTGGTTAATGTGTGTATGTCTCTTTAAGATACTCTATCATTCTCTCAGTCGTAACGAAGTTGCTGTTCCTACCAGCCATAGAGCTATAACCCAAGGTCATGGGAACTGTAAGATGGAGCTGTTTTTGCTTCCAGGCTTAGCCATAACATAGTCGTATTATTAATTTCTCTAACCAGCCATTTTGTTTTCTTCTACGTAATTTCATGTATTCAATTGTATGTCTGACCAGGCCTCGAGGCCAGTCCCCTGTCAGACGCTAGTGGGTTAACATGTCTGCCTCTGGGGGGGTGACTGGTCTGGCAGCGTGGCCACGCTGTCATGAACTTTCTTTATTAAATAAACCTTCTTATTATTATTAATAATGACTCAGAATGATTAATGTAAGCGGCTCATCGTTTGTCCTTTAATAATTTCCATTACAGGATGAAAGCCGGGCGTAGCAACAGAGATCCTGTTGAGAGAAATTCAAGCGAACTGTCACTTAGTGATTGATGACATCTTCCTGAGGGTTGGCTGCAGCTATGAGCCCCTTCAGCATTCTGTAGCTGCTGCTCCCTTCACTGACACACACACGCACACGCACACACACACACACACACACACACACACACACACACACACACACAGACACATGTACGCACAGGCGCACACACGTACGCACACGCACACACACACACACTAGATATAACTAGAACTATAAAAACACACAAAAAAAGTTAAAAATATTCCTAAAACCATTGTACTGTCTTTTACGAGTAGTCACTCTGCTACAAAGGAATCTACCATGCCTATATTACTACCTACTATGCTAATATGCACGTTTGACAAACAATCTCACTCACCCTTCTCACAGGTTGTCCAATATTGTTTTTATATAATTGTATAATTATAATTTATATAAAATGTGTTTTATAAAAATAATTGTATATTTTATTTGGTATGGAGACTGAATCTAAAATGGATACCGATATACTTGTGTTTACATATACAGGTACGACCACTACACCCCCCACTCCCAGCTCGATCCACCCTGTACAGATTGTAGCATATATTTTTTTTATCAAAAACCTGCACGGACTACAACGTATGACGTATATAATGGCAGTTATTATTATTATTATTATTATTATTATTATTATTATTATTATTATTATTATTATTATTATTATTATATTATTTTCTGGCTGCTCCTGAGTCTCCAGCCTTGAAAAATTAATGAATAGATGGCTCCTAGCTTCGTCTGTGGTTCATGCAGCTGTGGTCCCGTGGGGGTCGCTCCAGGTCAAACAGAAGCAATCTTCCAGCCGATTGACCCAGACTGCCAGTGCCCTTCAGTTTCATTCCCTTGATCATTGCCATAATGGCAGTGATTTGGCAAGAAAACTTTGTAGTTCTTTTCTTGAATGAGTCCAAATCGGCAAGCAACACTTTGATATATTCTATGTACGCCTTGCCTAAGGCAATTCTGTGTTGGTGTAATGTACTGTACAGGTATGGGCAGGGTAATAGTAGAAAGACATAAATATACAGGCAATAGAATTTGATCTGAATATAATAATATGAGAAGAAATAGAGAGAGAACAATATAATTAACTTTGGATATAAAAATGTGAGTGAAGGGAGCTCCAGTAGCTCACCGCATATCTCGGCGCTATTTCTGCGTCGGGGAAAACCGTCCAAGGTGTTCTGCGCCAAGTATGGATTCTTGAATCTCCGGTGTGACTACGTCCTTGTTGATGTATGTAAGAAAACTTACAAAAGCACATTTAATTCAGGTTTGTACCTTGTGTAGTCACACTTAACTCATTAAGCCCCACCATTTATTTTTTGAAAATTCGCCTAAAACAGCATGCTTACATTAAAATGCTTATATATCCAGATTTATAAGAGCTACTTGCATAAACTTGGTACCTAAAGAAAGCTAAGACTTGGGGGATTCTAATGTTGGTGTCGAACACTGTACAGTTATTACCAAATTGCTGTAGTATTCCTGCAAACACTGAAGAAATGTCATTTTTTGTATCCTCACCTATACAAAGATTACAGTTAGACAGTCAAAAACACCCTGTTACTCATGGTTGCACCCCAGCTATATTCCTACTTTCTTCCTCCATAGGTGCAGATGTTCTGTGCAAACTTTCATGTCAGTAGAATAAAAACTGTGGGTTTAGCACCTGTTTTTGTGGAGAGAGGGCCTGGTGCTGGCGGCCATGTTGGATTTCTCAATTTTGAGGCCTTATTTGACATTTTTGAGCTTGGTATACAGCAGATTTGGATTCAGCACCCCTTAATACCCCTAGAAATGTTGTGTACCAAAAATAAACACGAAATGCCTTCAGCACTTTATACAAGCACATTATCTGAAAGTCTGCCTAGTCTAACAGGGGCGGGTGGTTAGATTAGATTAGAGTCAAATGTAGTTGTCATCATACAGCACAACGGAAATAAGTTTGGCATCCAGCCAGATGCCGTCCAACTGCAAATGTAACAGTAAAGTGCAATAGTAATAACATACAATGTACAGGTGATTAAACTGGGCATAACATTATAAATTAGTACTACTACTACTGTGTAATAGTAGGGTAACTGTGTAAACGGTTAGGGGTTCAATTCCATGTGTAGCTCAATGGCTAGAGCAAGGCACTAACGCTGCCAGGGTTAGTGATGCGTGTGTGGTGTCTGGATGGTGTGTGTGTGTGTGTGTGTGTGTGTGTGTGGTGTGTAGTGTGTGTGTGTGTGTGTGTAGTGTTAGTGACGTGTGTGGTGTCTGGATGGTGTGTGTGTGTGTGTGGTGTCTGGATGGTGTGTGTGTGTGTAGTGTTAGTGATGCGTGTGGTGTGTGTGTGTGTGTGTAGTGTTTACCTGTTGTGCTACCGCTTGCTTCAGCTGCTTCAGCGCCTCCTGAAACTCTGCGTCTCGACTCAGTCTGTCTCCGACCTCCTTCAGTTTATCAGCGATGAGAACGGCATCAAAGGGGTCATCGTCTGAAAAAGAAGAGGTCAGCGGCTCTAAGGTTTATAGATGTAACGGATATGCACCGCGATAGTGTGACTACGGTGCATGGAAGTAAAACTCACTCCCCAGAGGCATTCAAACTGAGCGCTTAGGGAGGAGTTCCTCTCTTGGCGCAGCGGTTTGTGTTGCTTCCCCCCGTGCGGACGCCCGGGGCTCGACTCCCACTCAAGGAGCGGTGGAAGTTTGGTGGCAGGTACAAGGTTGTACCTGTTACATAGACACAGTCCTTCTCAGTGCCGTCCAGACAGCATTCATCAAGGCAGACCCCCGGGAGCATGGAGGTCCAAATGATGCAGACTTACTTACTACTAGCCTTCAAGTTCTACAACAACAACCAGGGTTCGAAATTAACGGGGGCTTGGGGCAAAATGCCCTCGAAAATTGACCAAATGTATTAGCATGATTCTCAGGTCTAACAAGACCAGATAACCCAGAACGTTACAAGTTTGGGTTGTGGTATAAAATTAACTTGGAATGTGACCAGAATGCCAAAAGGTGTGGTAGAGCCTGGGGGCAGTTTCGGCCATGAGAATGCTCTCAGGACTGTGACAGCGGTTAATCAAGATAACAAGAGACAAAAGAGATGTTAATTCAATCCAATGCCCAACAATGAAAATGGCCAGTTGAAGTGTGATTATCTAAAGTCACATGTTAGCGACAAGTTACAGCGTGTATGAACAGCTGCCATGGAGAGCAGAACCACAAACTGCTCTGAAATTAAAGACAGGAGTAGAGACTGTTAATAATCATGACATGCTCCAACTGGAGTAAAAAACAATGTTTGGCTTTGATTGGATTAAGACCTCTATAAAGAAACGAAAAAACATATATAGATCATTAATGTGACTTATTAAATTAGAAGGTATATTTGAATGTCATTTAGATTGGGAGGAGCATATAACAATATATGATTATATCTTTAATTATATATTACATATCTATACATAAGGGTATAGAGTCTGTATTCACTATTTCTCTTTTAAGTGTCTTAAGTTTATTTATCACTGTGAATGCCAATCAGGCTGTTATTGGTATAGTTTAACTCAAGTATGGAGTGTTTAGTATTAAATTGCAGCTTATTAATACCCTGTTTTAATTCTGGATATATAGAGATCATTACACTAAAGATACGGCCTAGAAATGTTTTATTATATCATATGCTAAAAAAGGAGTGGCTTTGATTAAGCCAGATGTCACAGGCAGAAGCCACAGTGGTGTGAAGACACACCCATAGATAAAGTTTAAACCAAAGGCCACAAGGCCATGGTTAGACTAGTGTATTTGTGGCGTTTTTTTATACGTTTTTGAATACGTTTCATGTCCCTATTACACAGAAATGCGTTTTTTGGCTTTTTTTTGTGGATACGGCTGAAACGCAAAATTGTGTTTGCGTTTTGGAGAAACGCTAAAAAACGCGCAGACAACAGCGTGTAGTCAGCACGGAGCCGTTGTTGCGAAAACGCCCATGCGCAGTAGATACCATCTGTGTGCCCTTCCGGTGACAGAGAGCTGTCCCAAACCAAATAGCTGCAGCTACTATGTGTTGTCAAGTTATTGTTATAAGGACCCCAGTCCAAGCTACAACAGTCTGCATTCCCTTAACAATTGTTTGTATTGAGCCGTATTGTATTGTACCCATATGCAATATGTTAAAGAAAGTTTACATCCATTCATTCTGCTAGCATTACCGATTGGCACTGCCACTGGATAACATGAGCTAGTGTTAGCTATCAAACCCTGTTAGCTCAAAGCTCCTCTTTCAACTTAACAAGCATTAAACAAAATGGCCCAGTCATCTATTCACCTTTGTTTAATACACACAGCGTTGTCTCTAATGTTATCTAACCACTGATAGCTCCCGATATCATCAGTTTGGTGCTGGCTAAGTAGCGTGAGCTAACGTTAGCTTCTAGCCACAATGCTATACTGTTATAATGGCAAATTCCATTGACGTTAGCATGCAGCTAACAATGCTACCGATCGTTTTTTAGACTAAACTATCCGCTCTTGGTGGTCACTTGTGTTGATGTTAGTTTTGTTTCATCAACAAATGACAGGCAGAACACACAGTGAATGTATCCGTTTTGTTTATTGCACTTTTATTAGGCTTTGCTGAAAAAGAATTGCTGCATTGAGTAAATAGGCAAGATGGTGGCGCGGCATAGGCGCCTGCCTTATTGACATTTTCTTTGCTGGAGCTTCCAGGAAGTGTATTGGCACATTCAGTTCTGATTGGTTGAAATTGCCTTCATGTTTGCCACCTACTGCCACCTACTGCTTTGGCAGTGTACTACATCAGTGTGCTCGGGTGACAAAAACGAAAAAAAAACGAAAGTGTGACTCGAGGCGCACGACGTCGCGGCGAAACGCATATGACAATGATACGAAAATGAAACGAAAGGTGTAACCGCACCCTTGGTCTGTAAGTAGGACCTGAATGGAGGATACAATGTTTGAATGTCACTCTGATTGGCCAGGCAAGTGTGACAGTGTATGATGTCATCATAACCATGTAATGTACAATATTATCATTCTTCCCTTGAAGAATTCCCTTGTTGAACCAACTCTCTCTGGGCCTCAGCCAAATAAAATACTAAGGGAAACCATGTTTTGGGAATCCAAGTTTATTGCCCCTCGCTATTGGAGTCTGGGGTAACCTCATTTTATCATCTCCTCTCCTTCAGTAAACTGTGTTAGATAACGAAGGTTATCCTATAACCCTAGTTATATGAATACTGGCTGAGCGTCTCGCTCTGCCATTATGAGATATCATCTCTCCAGCACCTACTGGGCCCGTGGAAACATTTTACATGCACCTCACTTGCACGTGACCATGCGAGGCGCGATTGGCCAGTATGCTATATAACTACCTATATGCTTATTACAATATACGTCAGGGTCTCAAGATGAAAACATTTACAAGCTTTGTTCTGTTTTACCAGTGATCAACAATGGCAGCGCATTCAACACGACTGTCCAAAATCCTGGACGAGTTAAGAAGGGAGGAGCTGAACAAGTTCCGGTGGCATTTGAACCAACATGTCCTGAAGGGCTACCCTCCCATCCCGAAGGGCCGTCTGGAGAATGCTGACATACAGGACGTGGTGGATCTGATGGTGCAGCACTATTCTGATGTAGCTGTGAAGATTACAGAGGAGATACTGAAGAAGCTCAACAGGAATGAGCTGGTGGAAGATCTACAAGCAGGTATTCATGTCAGCCTCTACCTCTTTTATCTTTGAATAAATATGTGTATGCCTTTAGCTTTCAGTGATTTTCTCTCTTGCCTCTGAGATAGATGTTTAAAGGGACAGTTCACATTTTTAGGAAAAGAAGAAAATAATAATATAAGATGTATATCTGGTAGATGGCAATGTTGTTGGTATTCTGCTTTTCATAGATTATCTCTAGCCTAAATAACTGCAGAGATAGATCCTTGTTGATTGTGCATAATTTCCTTCATATCACATCAGTCATTCATTCACTATTTGATATGATATGAAGGGAATATGAATAATATTAAAATACTTATTTTGTTAACCCATATCATTCCTTTCATTAATACTGAGAAGAAGATAATGAATGAATGAGTGATGTGGTGCACAATGTTACCTTGTTTTATAAGATATTGTGTCAACTTAAACACTTTCTTCACAAACATAGCCACAACACTGGTAAACAAACTACCCTCCCACTCAGGGCAGTATGGGGTAGAACACATAGTAGCATACTACAAGAACCTAGGCGTCCACAAAGACGATTTCAAACTGGAAATGGTAACTACAGATGAGGTACTCAAAAAACTGAGCGCCCTCCAACCGAACAAGGCCACTGGCCATGACAACATCCCCTCCAAATTCCTCAGAGACTCAGCAGCAGTGATGCCACAGATTACTTGTAAAAGTAATCTGATTACTGATTACTGATTACTCCTTTAAAAAGTAATCTTAGTTACTTTACTGATTACTTGATTATCAGAGTAACTTAGTTACTTTGAAAGTAACTAGGTTACGAAGTCGTCGTCCCTGCTGCTGCCACAACATAAGAATGACAAAAAAAAATTGTAAAATGTACTCAGTTTGAGTAAAATGTACTAATAGGGCAGGTAGGCCTATCTATATATCTATAGATTTCACAAAAGATAAATGGTCAATAACACCACATGTAGGCTGATATGTAGCCTACCTTTGAGGCCTGCCCTATTCAGATATGGTTCTAATGTTCCTAGTGAAACAGGGGAGAGGGGTGAGTAAACCAGTGATTATATCTCAGTAACAGAATCTTCTCAAACCTCTTGTCAGAAAGTCTGTTCCTTCTAGGCGTGAGCACCAACCCTCCCAGACTAAAAAGCCGTTCCACAGGAGCACTTGATGGGTTGGAGTGTTATACTTCAAGAAAATGTTCTTTATGTTTGAAGGTCTATCCAGTATCTGAAGCTCATGCTCTTAAAAAACAGTCTATTAAACGGTACTGCTCCTCCTATGCTATTATTATTATTATTATTATTGTTATTGTTATTATTATTATTATTATTATTATTATTATTATTTATTATTGTGTGCTACTGACAACCTACATACTGCAGTATTGATTGATTGATTGATTGAAAAGTTTATTAACAGATTGCAGAATGGGTACAGTACGGCTCAATACATACAATTATTAAGAGGATGCAGACCTGAGAAAGACTTTCGTCTTGTTTCCATCAGGGTCCCCCATTTTCAATTCATCATATGACACACACGACATACAGATAGACAGTACTGCTACATCTATACATTTATGACATACCAGATTTTCAAATGCAGTACTGTTTGTGATACTAAAAAAATCCAGAAAAAGAGTGTATATACATTTGACATAGAAACTGTGCATTGGGGGTTGGTTGGGTAGGTGGGGTGGGGCTGTACATTGGAGGTGTGTGTGAGTATGGTGTTCCATGTTCATGAATAGTGCAATGCAAAAGATGTTTAACTCAAAGGTGGAACATACCTGCACTATGGTTTAAATCCAGTAAAGAAATCCAGAAGTCGATGCTTCGGGTTTGGTTTTTTCTATCCGTTTGGTCGTGCTGTGCTGTATATTCCAGATGCGGTAGACAGTATTTTGTTTCCTCCGCATAGTGTTTGTTTGTTTGTTGTTTGCAAGAAAGCGTTACCAGCGTGAACGTCTCCCTGCTAGCTCGCTAGTTTTGGTGAGCCTGATAATAACAATAACAGCCGCGCCCACCAGCATGGAACAACGTGAGGTTGCGTGTTGTGACGTCACTCCCCCAATACAAGGAAATACACTGCCGATATGATCCGTTTGGCTTTTGTAGCTAATGGAAATGGAACATAACGAAAGAGATGGTCCATGTTAGGGGTGGACGGTATAAACGGTATGAATTTGCGCCACGGTATGGATTTTGACTATACCTTGTGACCGGTAGAGCAACTCTAAAGTAGCAATGACGTAACCACAGTGTGGAGGGAGGGGGCTGCTAAGTGGAGCTAACGTTAGCTTGCTGAGGCATGGCTCTACAGTGTGACCATTTCACTCGCAAAATAGATATGTGCGAACTGGAAAAATTATTTAGGAGCACAGAGGCTTTGCGTAGTGGGCGTGTCAACGCGCAATTGTCATTTCATAATAGACACGGAACAGAGCGGACCTTCAATTCTAGAAGCGAACTAGCTCTTTAGCCCTGCGTTGCACACAGCTGTGTGACAACTTATCTCGCGAGTCGTGCAGTTTCTATGTGTAACGACGGGTCCAATCGTCTAACAGGCTTTGCATCCGCTCCATTCTGAAATGCCCGCTTCGCGCTAAAACCTTATGTAATGTTAACTGTTGATGTAGCCTCAGAAAGCTAACGTTAGCTCCACTCCTAGCAGCCTGTGTTGATGTAGCCTCAGCAAGCCAACCATTGGGGGTGGGGGAGACAGGGGGCTGCCAACGTTAGCTCCACTATAGCAGCAGCCCCCTCCCTCCCTCCCTCTCACTCCGTCTCCCCCATCCCCCTCTCTCTCTGCTAACAATCCTGATTCGATTCTTAAACCTATTTCATTAAAAAGGAAGATATTGATGGACATTAGCTATAGTATAGCTCAGCAGCTGTAACAGAATCATTTTATTATTTACGTTTTAAGTTAAGTTAAACGACAAAAAAAGCCAGCGGTGGACCGACATAACAAACGCTGTCACTGTTTACTTGTGTAATGATATGGTTCCTTTTCAAACTGTCGATCGAAAGGGCTTTAAAGACATGGCCAAAGCACTGGATCCAAGATACGCGTTACGCTACCTGCCTGCAGACACTTGAGAAAAGGTTTTGCATTTTTCTATTGCAGTTTTGCACAATAGATGTTCTTAAAATACCTCTGTACTATGTGAAATATGTCCTAGTAATACAAGAGTACAGTAATAGCTGCCATAACAGTGTTTTACCCCTTCAGAAGCATTTATATAGACCTTTTAAGATAAGTTAATATACCGTGATAGTTTCAAGTTCAAGTTTCAAGTTTCTTTAATAGTTGTCATACAGAAGTACAGAATACTTTTATACAAAATGCTTCTTACTGTTGCGCTCCAGAGACTGTGCAAGACAAGATAAGTATGAAATAAAATAACATAGTAAAATTAGAAGTAAAAAAAATTAGGTCACAGTGTTCAGTTTATACATATGTACAATGTTCGATGCAGAATAGACATAGTTACCATACAATATACAATACTGTGCAGTGTACTAATATATAATACTATATAGTGCAAGGCATAAATGGAGAAATGGGACGAGGTGCAATTTAGGTACAATTCACAGTAGGTGTACGAGTTGTAGTGCAAATCCTTTATCAATAAATATAAAGTGTAAGTGTGTTTGTGTGATCTAAAGTGTGGAGAGTGGGTGCTGCAGTGTGTTGTTTGTTTGAGTGAGTGTGTGCGTGTGGGTGTGTGTGCTGTGTGCATTTGATGGTTGTTGCATAGTGATTATTGTTCGTTTAGCGATTATTGTTCGTTTAGCAGCCTGATGGCCTGGGGATAGAAGCTTCTTCTGAGTCTTTCTGTGCTCGCCTTAAGACTCCGGTATCGCTTGCCTGACCGCAGCAGTTCAAAGAGGCAGTTGTTCGGGTGGCTCGAGTCCTTAATAATTCTCTTAGCCTTCCCCTTGCACCGCTTGTTGTAAATGTTCTGGAGGGTGGGAAGCCCCCCTCCAATTGTGCGTTCGGCTGAACGTGTCACTCTTTGTAGTCTGCTACGGTCTTGTGCAGTGCTATTCCCAAACCAGGAGGTGATGTTGCCGGTCAGGATGCTCTCTATTGTACATGAGTAGAAGTTCCTAAGGATCTTCTGACTGACTTGGAACTTCCTTAGGCGCCTGAGGAAGTAGAGGCGTTGTCGTGCCTTCTTCACAACACTGTCAATGTGTTGATATATACCATTACCGTTTATGCTTCAAATTATACCGTGATATACATTTTAGACCATACCGTCCAGCCCTAGTCCATGTTCTCCTAAGAGACAACGCACGTAACATGGCAAAGGCTATGGAGGATTACAATGTTGATAGCCTGGGCTGCATGGCCCACACCTTACAGCTGGCTGTGAACGAGGCTGTGCTGAGCCAAAGAGCTGTGATTGACTGTGTTGCCATCGGTCGGAAGATTGTTGGACACTTTAAGCACTCCCAAGTAGCGACCACCCGCCTGGAAGAGTTAATGGTGGCCCTGAAAATAACTAAATCACGAGTCCAACAAGACGTGGCCACACGTTGGAACAGTACATTCTACATGCTCCAGAGTCTGGTGAAGCAGAAGCAAGCTATCGCAGCTTATGCTGTAGAATACAAGTTGGCAGCAACACTCAACGCCGACCAATGGACTCTGGTTGAAAACATCTTGATCATCCTCGATCCGTGTGAACGGCTGACTAAAAATATTAGCAAAGCTACAGCCACTACTGCAGACGTGATCCCCTCCATCCATATTGTACCTAGGGATGGGTACCGTTCACATTTGAACCGATACCGGTACCTGTGAATCGATAACGGTACCCAACGGTACTTCTTTCGGTACTTTAGTCTAAAAATGTTACCTACCTACCCCAGTTGTAAAAAAGAATTCGAAAACGTAATATCTAATAAATAAATAATGTATTATTATTACTTTATTACCTACTTACCTGCACTATTCTCTTACCCTACCTACTTTCATACACTTCCAATCAAATTCATATGTCTGTTGTAATTCAAAACCGTAATTCAAAACTTTGTAAAGAAACTCAAAGTTAAGAGATTTGTTGTGTAGGTAAGAGTAAGAGTAAGTTAGAGCGACGGACTGCTCTGTTGTATGTTAGAGCGACGGACTGCTCTGTTGTATGTTAGAGCGACGGACTGCTCTGTTGTATGTTAGAGCGACGGACTGCTCTGTTGTATGTTAGAGCGATGGACTGCTCTGTTGTATGTTAGAGCGACGGACTGCTCTGTTGTATGTTAGAGCGACGGACTGCTCTGTTGTATGTTAGAGCGACGGACTGCTCTGTTGTATGTTAGAGCGACGGACTGCTCTGTTGTATGTTAGAGCGACGGACTGCTCTGTTGTATGTTAGAGCGACGGACTGCTCTGTTGTATGTTAGAGCGACGGACTGCTCTGTTGTATGTTAGAGCGACGGACTGCTCTGTTGTATGTTAGAGCGACGGACTGCTCTGTTGTATGTTAGAGCGATGCTCTGTTGTATGTTAGAGCGATGGACTGCTCTGTTGTATGTTAGAACTTTGTAAAGAAACTCAAAGTACTAAGAGCGATACACTGCTCTGTTATATATTTTTTAATGAACAATCTTATCACACTTTTCTACTGTCCATTCTATTTGATTATTTTAGCCTATTTTAAACTGCACTTTTTAATCTAATCTACTCTATTTTATTATTTGTATTACTGAAGAACTGTGATTTGCCTTATAATTTATATAAAATGTGTTTTATAAAAATAATTGTATATTTTATTTGGTATGGAGACTGAATCTAAAATGGATACCGATATACTTGTGTTTACATATACAGGTACGACCACTACACCCCCCACTCCCAGCTCGATCCACCCTGTACAGATTGTAGCATATATTTTTTTTATCAAAAACCTGCACGGACTACAACGTATGACGTATATAATGGCAGTTATTATTATTATTATTATTATTATTATTATTATTATTATTATTATTATTATTATATTATTTTCTGGCTGCTCCTGAGTCTCCAGCCTTGAAAAATTAATGAATAGCTTCGTCTGTGGTTCATGCAGCTGTGGTCCCGTGGGGGTCGCTCCAGGTCAAACAGAAGCAATCTTCCAGCCGATTGACCCAGACTGCCAGTGCCCTTCAGTTTCATTCCCTTGATCATTGCCATAATGGCAGTGATTTGGCAAGAAAACTTTGTAGTTCTTTTCTTGAATGAGTCCAAATCGGCAAGCAACACTTTGATATATTCTATGTACGCCTTGCCTAAGGCAATTCTGTGTTGGTTGGTGTAATGTACTGTACAGGTATGGGCAGGGTAATAGTAGAAAGACATAAATATACAGGCAATAGAATTTGATCTGAATATAATAATATGAGAAGAAATAGAGAGAGAACAATATAATTAACTTTGGATATAAAAATGTGAGTGAAGGGAGCTCCAGTAGCTCACCGCATATCTCGGCGCTATTTCTGCGTCGGGGAAAAAGTATGGATTCTTGAATCTCCGGTGTGACTACGTCCTTGTTGATGTATGTAAGAAAACTTACAAAAGCACATTTAATTCAGGTTTGTACCTTGTGTAGTCACACTTAACTCATTAAGCCCCACCATTTATTTTTTGAAAATTCGCCTAAAACAGCATGCTTACATTAAAATGCTTATATATCCAGATTTATAAGAGCTACTTGCATAAACTTGGTACCTAAAGAAAGCTAAGACTTGGGGGATTCTAATGTTGGTGTCGAACACTGTACAGTTATTACCAAATTGCTGTAGTATTCCTGCAAACACTGAAGAAATGTCATTTTTTGTATCCTCACCTATACAAAGATTACAGTTAGACAGTCAAAAACACCCTGTTACTCATGGTTGCACCCCAGCTATATTCCTACTTTCTTCCTCCATAGGTGCAGATGTTCTGTGCAAACTTTCATGTCAGTAGAATAAAAACTGTGGGTTTAGCACCTGTTTTTGTGGAGAGAGGGCCTGGTGCTGGCGGCCATGTTGGATTTCTCAATTTTGAGGCCTTATTTGACATTTTTGAGCTTGGTATACAGCAGATTTGGATTCAGCACCCCTTAATACCCCTAGAAATGTTGTGTACCAAAAATAAACACGAAATGCCTTCAGCACTTTATACAAGCACATTATCTGAAAGTCTGCCCAGTCTATAGGGACAGGTATTTAGTACTGTTACATTTGTATGTCATGTATGTCCCTATGCCATAAATGTCATGTATGTTGTGTGTATGTCATAAATGTATGAATTGAAAATGGGGGACCCTGATGTAAACAAGACAAACGTCTTTCTCTGGTCTGCATCCCCTTAACAATTGTGTGTACTGAGCCGTACTGTATTGTACCCATTCTGCAATCTGTTAAATAAAGTTTTCATTCATTCCCATTTGGCGTCTAAATATTCGCAGTGTCGTGTGACGATGAACTTGTGGAATGTGTGTGTTACTGTGTTGCACTGACTGAACCCACTCGGCTCCCAGCTACTCCCACAATGCTTCAGGGGGGAGGAGGGCTCGTCTCTCCAATAGTACCCAGCTGCAGCCCAGGGAGATCATTACAAGTCTGTTTGGTGAAGTTAGTCGTGCAGCTGCACTTGTTCCTCCGAGGCATCACTTGCTGTACAGCAGGGGGAATTATAAGTAAACGTTTTGGTAAATAAAGGAGTTATCAGTCACCACTCCCCCCCTCCTGGAACTAGCAGTCGATACGAAGAAGAAGAAAAAGTATCGGAACCACGCTGCGCTCCAACGAGAGGTAAGAAGAAGGAAAAGATGGTTACTTTTGTTATTCGTCATTTGTGTTTGGTCTTTATTCTGACTCAAATATCCGTGTGTGTCCGATATCAAAAGGACATGACGGGCGGCAGACTTTTGATATTATTGGACACGGATATTTGAGTCAAAGACTATTAAAACAAAACAAAAAGAGAGGTTAATTACATAATGATTGGATCCTGCTTCTGGACGTTCTTACCATGCATCGTTTTCTCTGGGATCGGGCTACATTTTATTATAGACCAGAGACGGCCATAATTAGTTTGACCAATGTTTACTTTCAATACGACAATAGGTTACATTTCCCCAGTGAGTGCGTGTCTGTAGTCTTCTTCGTACAGTGGTGATATGTAAACACTTGTTCACAGGACAGCCACTCCTGTGCTGTGGCTACTGTTAATCATGATGCATTGAAAATGGTCTGCATCCCCTTAAGCTGTACTATACCCATTCTGCAATCTGTTAATAAAGTTTTCAATCAAACTGTCTTCTACCACCTGTCACGGAACGAGGACTCGAAACGTCGCCCCTGAACGCGTTTTCCTTAATGATAAGCAAGCAGTGCAAGAATGCGGAAGCAATTCTACCGTAGTGTCGTGCGGTAATGCGCCTTTCATTTTCCGCCGCCCAGCGCCCGTGCGTGCACCGGCGGCGGCGTGCTCGCTCAGGTGCGTGCGTGCGCCGGCGTGCTCGCGCGAGGTGCCCGCGCATGCGCATGAGATCCCGCCTTGGTTCGACACGAGCGGAGCTCAATATATATAAGTCACCGCCCCTTATTCAGTATCTAGAAATAGCTCAATTGGCAAGACTACATGGCTGTGGATCCTATGGCTCGTTTGCTGGCGAGTTCGAATCCCATCGAATATTTTTTTTTAACGTGATTTTTTTTTTTAACGTGTATTCTTTCGCCAGTTAAGGTTAGGCATGGTTAAGGTTAAGGTTAGGCATTGTTTCGGAGTTGGTTAAGGTTAGAACGGTTAAGTTTAGGCGCTGTTAAGGAGCTGGTTAAGGTTAGAGTTTGTCAAAGAGAATGGCAATAGACAGCCTATTTCCGCACGACAGCTCCCAAAGCGGGCCTGAAAAGAAAGGCGCTTTACCGTAGTGGCGTGCGGTGACGAATGCGGAAGCATTTTTGCACTGCTTGCTTATCATTAAGGTAGACGCCCCCTGAACACCCCATAGCCTCCTCACACAGCCCCCCTGATTATGATTTAATGTGACACTTCTAAAGTGTTCCTTTTCAAAAGGTATGAATCCAGGTCAGTGCTCTCACTCACTGTGCACCTTGGCATTCCACGAATCCCCCCCCCCCACCACCATGTAGAATCCACTTTATCATGGCGAAAAAAAGATCTCACAGGTTTCACTGCCCCATCTCAACTTAAAGGAACACTCCAACATTGTGGGAAACACGCTCTTCAGAGTCGGTGTTCAGTAGAAAGCTTTCCTGATGCAAGCTAGCCTAGCTTAGCACAAAGGAGTGGAAGCGGGTACGGACCACTAGCCTAGATTAAGGGTGCGGTTACACCTTTCGTTTCATCTTCGTATTGTTGTCATATGCGTTTCGCCGCGACGTCGTGCGCCTCGAGTCACACTTTCGTTTTTTTTTTCGTTTTTGTCACCCGAGCACACTGATGTAGTACACTGCCAAAGCAGTAGGTGGCAGTAGGTGGCAAACATGAAGGCAATTTCAACCAATCAGAACTTGAATGTGCCTGCAAAGCAAATGTCAACAAGGCGGCCACCATCTTTTGCCTAGTTACCCAATGCAGCAATTATTTTTCAGCAAAGCCTAATAAAAGTGCAATAAACAAAACGGATACATTCACTGTGTGTTCTGCCTGTCATTTGTTGATGAAACAAAACTAACATCAACACAAGTGACCACCAAGAGCGGATAGTTTAGTCTAAAAAAAGATCGGTAGCATTGTTAGCTGCATGCTAACTAGGGGTGGGAATCATCAGTTTCATCACGATACGATACGATATCGATTCTTTGGACAACGATACGATATTTGCCGATATCACAGTCTGCCACGATACGATACGATTCAATTCAGGTGCCTGCGATCGATATGAGGCGATATTATGTGCCCATTTAACACAATCAGTCACATTTAGATCAACTAAAAAAAGGCTACGGAAATATCAATTGATGTATTTATTTTTGAGCTCTTCCAGACATTTAAATGAAAAACAATCTATTGTTTTTAATACAAATAGACCTCCTGTTCACTTTTGTTTTTATATATTGAGCTTTAACACACACACAGACAGACACACACAGACACACACACACATACAGTCCCCCACAGCCCCCACCCCTCCTCCTTCCAAGTCCCCTCTTCACTCTCCTGTTCTCTCTCACGGTTAGCTGCTTAGCTTTTAAGCAGCCAACGCGACGTTCATTTAGATATTTAACGCGACGTTGGCATAAAGGAATGGCGACGATGCAACGCCTGTTATATGCATTTGACCCGTTGCGGGGAAAAAACTGCACAGACTTATATCTGCTCGCAAAATAGACGCTCTGTAGTGCTTTACAGCAGACGCAAACACTGCTGTAATGTGTACACGGAGTTTCACAATACTGGGCGCCGGCGGATATGACTCGCGGGGATTTTCAAAATAAGAGTATCGCAATATGAATCGATCTTTTTACGTTGCGTCGATCCTATTTGATTATTGATAATAGATCGATATATCGATCTGGATCGATGTATTGTCCCACCCCTAATGCTAACGTCAATGGAGTATGCCATTATAACAATATAGCATTGTGGCTAGAAGCTAACGTTAGCTCACGCTACTTAGCCAGCACCAAACTGATGATATCGCGAGCTATCAGTAGTTGGATAACATTAGAGACAACGCTGTGTGTATTAAACAAAGGCGAATAGATGACTGGGCCATTTTGTTTAATGCTTGTTAAGTTGAAAGAGGAGCTCTGAGCTAACAGGGTCTGAATCCTGATAGCTCACGTTAGCCAGCTGCTCATGCAATCGGTAATGCTAGCAGAATGAATGGATGTAAACTTTATTTAACATATTGCATATGGGTACAATACAATACGGCTCAATACAAACAATTGTTAAGGGAATGCAGACTGTTGTAGCTTGGACTGGGGTCCTTATAACAATAACTTGACAACACATGGTAGCTGAAGCTATTTGGGACACGGAGCTATGTCCCAAACACACACACACACACACACACTGTTGTCACCGGAAGGGCACGCAGATGGTATCTACTGCGCATGGGCGTTTTCGCAACAACGGCTCCGTGCAGACTACACGCTGTTGTCGACGCGTTTTTTTGCGTTTCTCAAAAATGCAAACACAATTTAGCGTTTCAGCCGTATCCACAAAAAAACGCCAAACGCATTTCTGTGTAATAGGGACATGAAACTTATTCAAAAACGTATAAAAAAACGCCACAAATACACTAGTCTAACCATGGCCTAAAACTCCGGGAGCTGTGTTTCCGTATCCGCTTCCATTCATTTGTGCTGTGCTAGGCTAACTTGCATCCGGATAGCTTTCTACTGAACTTGCAGAGAGGAAATGGGTATCTATCTTCTTGTTTGACAATCAATCAATCAATGTTGGACTCTGGAGAAGACGGTAAGCGCATTTCCCATAATGTTGGCTTGTTCCTTTAAATTAACCGTTGGGTTGTGGTGGCAGATACTGGTATAAATTGGACTACATTTTCTTTATTCACTTTGAATCCATATGGATTTTTTTTAATACTCTGGATGAACATAACTCCAGATTGAGGGGGAAAGGCTCCAATTCAGGGCAACCAGTCTGTTGTCCCAGAACCCCCCTGCCCTGATGGGAGGTCACATCAGGGTTTCCGTTAGAAAAAATTGTTGCCGGTCTCCGTGACCTGCAAGATTTCAATCTACCGGACAAATGAGATTAATTCCGGTCATAGTTTATTGAGCTTTAAAACAATTTATAGGCAGACTATATAAAGAATGTCATCCTCAAGGCATGTAGATTTATAATATTATTATTTAAAACTAGGCTACTTTTGCGTATACAGTCATTAATATATTCCAAATAAAATAAGTCCCTCGATACTCCGTGCTGCTGCTGACTTGAAATAAAATAGACCGCGTATGTGGGCAGTCGGTCCGACACTAAACAGCAGTCTGTTATAATCACATTTTTATGAGCTAACGAATTCCGTTATATTGGACATTTGTATTAATTATATCAAGCGAAGAACTGAGAAATTTTGCAGAGAGAGACGGCAACGTTATCGTGGCCGGGTTTGCGTGATGTATTTCTCCACCTCCCAACGACTTGGTGCTGGTCATAATGTCCGGTGAAAACAACTCCCTCCAAGCACAACTTGATCACCCGAACCGTACCAAAACAGGCCAAAATTAAATAGCCCATGCGACGAACGATTCATTACATTCGTTTCATCGTTGCTCCACCAAGCAGCCGGTCCAACAATGAAAGCTGTTATCAGCGCGAGCCGGCAGCAGTTAGTTTGCAAGAAGCATCCAGCTGCAGACCCGCAGAGCAGCTTTCCAGGTCTGGGGACCGCACTGTGCCAGCAAAGCTGGTGGGTTATGTGGGTCTGCAGCTGCATGCCTTCCGCAAATCCAGCAGCAAGCGCTCGCTGAGCGAAGCAACGACAACAAACGCAATGATTGTTTCGTTCACCCAACTCCAGCCCATCCAAATACAATTCAAATAATCAAACTGTGCCCAGAGGGAACTATTTTCACCGGACACTATGACCGGAGAGATTAAATATGTCGGACTTCAACAGATTTTGCCGGCCAAATACCGGTAATTACCGGCTAACGGAAACGCTGGGTCACATGGTCGCATGCTTTATAATTAGGTGCTAGCTAAGCAGGGGTGCACACACTGCAACACACACACACACACACACTCTTCACATCACACCCCTCACATCAAAGTCTTATTAAGATAAGATAAGATATTCCTTTATTGATCCCCTTATGGAAATTCGGCCATCAAAGCAGCATGTGGGAGGGGATGCACAGGTATGGGCAGGGTAATAGTATAAAGACATACACTAATATATAGGCAATAAAATTGTATCTGAATATAAAAATATGACAAAAAAACAGTGTAAACAATATAATTATGATAAATATGACAAAAATAAACTGTGCAAACAAAGGTTATATTGGTTATATTATATAGTCCAAGGATAGGGTGTAAGGATTCAGCTGTTCACACACGCATGACACTTGAGCATGGCTACACACACACACACACACACGCAGGGCAGATACTGTATCTCGTTAATGAGTAAACTGTTTCAAGGTCTGTACCTGCAGAAAGCAACATGTGTGTGTGAGGAAGAGGCCGGTGGCTGTGCTGCCGTTATAGTGTGGATGAAGGAATATCACACTGAACACTTTCTATTGACAATCTGAACGCTATGATGACTCTGAACAAATACAGCCGCGGGGTGTTATTAGCAGCCAGAGCTGCACGGATCACTGCCCTCTCTTTGTATTAGTCCGTTTTTATGGCCTGCTAAGCTAATGCTACGTTTTCACAGCCATTACCCGTCGCTGGCCTAGTGGAAGACCACCAGAGTGGCCCTTTGCTTCACTTGCCGAGAACACAGCTGTCAGCTACACTCTGTGTGAGAGGCCCCGGGCCCTGACGTCGCCATGACGCTGCTGTGTGACTGTCACGTTTTCATTTTTCAGTTCAGACCTTTGTTTCAACTCGTGAGACACTGAGGTTTACCCTTGTTTACAGCGACGATGAGCTTGCAGAACAAGACACGGGTTTGTCAGCAGTTTCATACGTACTGTATAGACACAATATATAACAATGAACTATAGAAAATCATCCAAGACAGTTACAAGTCAACTGGTCGGAGATCATACTTTTAAATGCAGCAAGAGAAGTTCGGCTGGTGGTCGTGGGCTGGGGGGGGTGCGTGGTTTGGGGTCTCCCCGGGGTTGGGGTTCGAGGCTGCCGGGTCTGGAGATGGAGGGGACTCAGGAGGCTCATTATAGTCCATGTATCTGTTTTTCTTTTATAATTATCTCTCATTTTAAGTCTGTTGGAAATGTTTTATTTTTATATTATATGTCTTGTCATTGTTGTTGTTGTTGTTGTTGTTGTTGTTGTTGTTGATGTCATGTGATTTGTGTTATGTCAAAAAAAGAAATTGAATAAAAATGTTATTTATAAAAAAAAAAAAAAAAAAAAAAATGCAGCAAGATAAGGAAGAACCTTCAGAGTCAGTCGGAGGGCATTCCAGGAGTTGGAAGCAACAAAGGAAAAAGCAGTCTTTCCTACTTCAGAGCTAAGAACCAACCAGTCATTTGAACATGTAGAATAGGTTCCAAGATTCCACAACAGTGTTGTGATGTAAGAGGGAAGTTTACCAATAAGGGCTTTAAGAATATACAAATACCAATGATGGTTACACCTTTAAACCAGGTTAACAAGGAATGAGGTCCTCCACCCTTCACACAAAATCACAAAATATAGACTTAAACTAGAATAAAAGTATTAAGAAAATATTGAATGCTAAAATAAAGAATCTTAAAAATAAATAAAGTAGAAAAACAAGGCAAAAAAAAGTGACTGTTGCCTTAAAGAGGCACAGAATGAAACGGCCCTGGAGGAATGCATTTACCTAACGTACCAGAATGAGGGTTGTTAAAGATTCATGGTGTGGCTATGGGTTTTTCTCCCAGCCCTACGCTCTGTATGTTTTAACTTACTGAAGTCGTTCATCTCCAGTGTTTAGGCCTCACGCTTGCCTCAGTGACAACACAGCATTGTTTTTACAACACAGCGTTCACAGCCCCCCCCCCCCCCCCCCCCCCACCGCCTCTCTGTCTCTCTGTCTCTCTCTGGGAGACTTGGCAGACTTGCTGGTCTTGTTTTGTCTAGCAGGGGGACTGACCTGTATTTCGTGCTGCTGCCGCGGCTGCTGCTCTCTCCTCTCCTGTGTGTGAATCACTCAAGGTGTGGCTGTCCCTCAAAAACAAGGGGCAGTGCTTCACCAGAGGCAGAAAGAGTAACCTAGAATTATACAACAATTCTCAAATAGTTTATTGCTTGAGAAGAAGTGCTGCTACTTCAAAGGAGTGAGATTTCACTTGGGTTGCACTGCAGTAAGAACGCAAGCTTGTGTTTTCTCGTAAACGAAAGATGTCATTATCATGTCGAGATGTCATCTCCCTGAACCCTGTGCCATGATGACAGACCCCCTATGCCATATAAACTCTGAACTCTGCCATGTTGACAGCCCCCCCATACCATATCAACTCTGAACTATTTTCACGATGCGTCACGATGTTTGCAGAGCTATATTCTATATTATAGCTATGGAGACAATACTATGGCTCATTTGACAGTCACTATCTCTTGTCCAATATATAAAATTTTTTAAATTTCTTCATGTATACGTTCGCGTGTTATCCCGTGGTGAATATTGTATAGTTTCAGTTGTTCCAATAACAGTATAGAAATGCCTCCGATACAGCGTAAAATGCTGGTATCGGCGAGTACGTGTCAAATCTATGCTCCGATCCCATATGATGTAATTTATCAACAACACATGCTGTATCCTCCTGCTGAGAGGGAGCATTATAAAACAAACATGTTTTTAATCGACCGTGAATTAAAGTGTCAAGTGTCATTTTAACAGCAGATACACTTTCTTAAATGCCATCGTCCCGACAGAGCGGTGTGACGGGGGGAGCTGCAATCTGTTCCACTTGCTATTAGCATTAGCTGAAAAGATAGCTAATTGAAACAACATCCGCTTTAACGTTACCTTGGCTAAAGTTGGGGCTATTCATAATCCAGCAATAATGGCTGCAGACCTGCAAGCAAAGTACAGCAAGTTGCCACAGGAGTATTCCAAGGTAAATCACTTTTTCACCAGTACTGTTACATTGTCTTTCAATCTAGCTCACGTTAACTAGTTCACGTTAACTGGCTAACCTAAGTGTCATCACTGACCGACCTCTCGCACACATGCACGCAATTAATGACATGTTGCGGACAGCCATATCAGTGACAATGTTTTTTTTTTTTTATCCACTTTTTCTCCCATTTTCTATTTTTCTCCCATCCCAATTTTCATATCGTCCAATTCAACCCTCCCCTGTCTTCGAACGTTGTTTCTTGCCTCCCACAAGCCGGCTGCAATGTGGACTAAGTCATACATAGCACGAGTCCCCTCCGATACTCGAGGTAACAGCCGTTGCATCTTTTCACCTGCGCGGCTCGATCTTTCAGCGTCGGGGGTCTGGGCTTTGGAGGGGCCCCGTCGCTTCTTGATTCTACTGCGCAGGCGCACCAACCGACCTGTAGGAGTCGCTGTCCACAACGCCCGATCCCCACCCTTCAGTTTCCCTCCCCGTAATACGGCCAATGTGTATTACTGTGGACGACCAGCTAAACTGAAAGCAATGTGGAGAGCGGGGCTCGAACAGGAGGCATCCTGTTCGAGCTCAGTCTCCAGCATTTGTTGCGAGCGCCTTGCCCACTGCGCCACGTAGCCGCCCATATCAGTGACAATGTTTAGCTTTTAGTGCCAAAGGATAAGAGTCTGAGGCGGAGTCTCAAAAGAGAATGTTGAATATTTATTGTGCATCGAAAATCACAACATACACGTTACTATCTAACTGAACCGGAGCCGACAGGATAGCAAGTGCAACAAAAGTGTATAGGATATTAAAATCGAAAAAACGATCTAAAAACGTAATATGTTTTTGGCGCTCAACGGTTGCGCCAATCACGTAATATTACGTGTTTGCTCGCCAACCATTGAGCGCCAAAAACGTAATATTACGTTTTTAGATCGTTCTTTCGATTTTAATATCCTACAGTAAAGACCATTGCTGCCTGGGCAGCGCAAACACTAATAAAGACCGTTAACCACTGTTTGCCATTGGTGTCATTAATAACCATGCTGGAATATGACTGCGTTTTCTTCGTTTCGTTCGATTAATACCCAGGGATTAAAGTTCTCCGTCAATTTGATTCCAAATTGCGACGGATTTTCCGTAAATGTTCTACCTGCATATGATTTGTAGAGGCATACAATCTATTTTGATGTCGGTATTAGGTAGCCTATATAAACAATAATACAAGAGCATATAAGAACAATGAATCTCACTGCCATGTAGCCTATATGTGATCAATACAAACTTGAACTTGAATTCCATCATGTCTGTGTGCGGGTCACTGCGGGAGCTCACAAGGCTGTTGTCACAATGTAAATAAAAACGTGCACTGAAAAGGTACAGTATGTAGTTGGTTGATTATTTGTATGACAGTCAGTAAAAGTATCCGTTTTATTCAATGAATTGAAAACATGCATTCCTCCCGGCATGCAGCAACGACATGTATCAGGCAAATGCGCATCGCAACATTGACTTGAGTGGAATCGCTTTCTATTCACATAACTGCATTTGTGATGGAGCTTTGACAGCTACATGGGTGGTACAGTAACAGTCTATTGCTCGATCCATCTCCAATATCACGATGGACCGTGCCGGTGGCCAAAGACCCGAGGGTGGAGAGGACTTGAATGTGCATGGGGATGGCATTTGTGCGTTTTGTTCCACGCTCCAATTTCGGTCTCAAATTGTGGTACAAATGAAGGCGGTGTCTCGGGTATAGCGGACTCTAGTTAATATTATGTTCTCTCTGCAATTAGACTGCCCCTCATTCATTCATTCATCCCTATCTGCTATCTCTGAAAACAGTTCCCCGCGGAGCGCAGTCAGTGCACCCCATAGTATTCGGAAAGAAAGACCTATTCCAAATGCTATATTTCTAGGGTTTGACAATAATTACACTACTGTCGCTATTTTACAATGAACTATAATGAATTACGGGTCCTACAGAACACACCAGTGTTGAAACTAATGCACGGAAGCTTATTTCCGCGTTGCAATATTATTATTCTACCGCTGGGCGCCAGGTACGCATGCTCGGAGCTGTGTGTAAATATACGCACAAAGTCAAGCACACGTTCAAATTGATAAGTTACACACTTTGCTTAGAAATGATCGTACGCACGGGTTACGCACATATCTGTGCGTATGCACCATTGATAAATGAGGGCCCAGGGGTCTGCAATTAAGTTTGGCCTTGGGATAGGCATTTTCCATTGGTTCTCCCAGCCCACGTGACCAGCATTTCCATTGGCTAGTGACAGACATAGATAATTGTGGAAATACAACAAATCTACGAAACCACTTACTGAGAAATCACCCAGACGTGACATATGCAAAAGCCAATGGGCCTCATGCATGAAGCGATAAATCGTTCTTAACTAGAATTTATTCTTATTTTGTTCTTACCTAGAATTCAGCAATGTTTTCTTATTGTTGCTTTTCTCTCAGGCAAGACCAAATTCTAAGAGTGGTCGAGAGCACTCTTACCCATATAAGAAAATTGTACCCAATTTCTTTTTTTATAAAAAAAAAAAAAAGCATACCATTGGTTAATTGCCCCCAAATACGACTTTGAAAATACAGAACTTTACAATTATTATTATAACTTATTTTGTTCTGTCTGAAATTGATCATATATTGCCGTTAGAACAGTTATGCTCAGCCTCTGGCCGCCCAGGCCATTGATTGATTGAAGATTTTATTAACAGATTGCAGAATGGGTACAATACAGTACAGCTCAATACACACACTTGTTAAGGGGATGCAGACCAGAGAAAGACTTTCGTCTTGTTTACATCAGGGTCCCCCATTTTCAATTCATAATGACATTTATGACATACAGATATACAGATATATCATGACATTTATGACATACATGACGGTACTGTATACGTAGCATAGAACGCTTATTTAGAGATTGTCTCAGTGGTTCCCAAACTTCTTGTTTATGCGGACCACTAGATTGTTATCAAGAACATTTGCAAACGGTAAAAAAGAAAAAAGAAAAAAAACAGACTTTGACCCGCGTCGCGGGCACTGTGTTCCGTTCTCAGAATGGATTTGAGAGAGATGTGCCATCCAGTCTGACTTGGAGCATGCACTGTACTATGCGCACTGCCAGTCAGGCTTATATACGGAGATATTCAGATATTCATATTAGATCTATTTGCAGAGCCAGATGAGTGGCTGCTTAACCGTTAAATATTTCCCAACCTACTGTGCGATTGGCTCTTGAATCGTTCAGTATTGACAAAGCCTGCTTTGCTGGAACGATTAATTTAGAACGTACTGTATATATATGTGTGTGTGCGCACTGCGGGAGGTGGCCAGAAGTGTGCAACTACTATTATATTACTACTATATTAATAGTCTATTCCACTATATAGCTATAGGTCAGGGGTCAGCAACCTTTACTATCAAAAGAGCCACTTTTCCCCCCTCCCACAAAATAAAATGCTCAGGGAGCCGCACAACCTATTTACCCTTAAAATGAAGATAACAGTGTATAACGTTTTATATATCCCCAAGCATACCCCGCAGGGCTGTATGCTAAGCTTTTTCACTAGGGGCACACTTGCCCCTAAATGAGAAATTTAGGGGCAACATTTTTTTTAGGGGCACATTTTTAAATAACAATTTTACCATTATTTATATCGATTGTTTTTGATTTAAAAAAAGATATATATATTTTTTTAATGAAATATATATATTATATAATCATACTTGTAGTTGTATTATCTGCGAGACATCGCCACCACGCAACAAGTCAAGATGCTCGCTATATGCAACCAGCTCCACTGTCTGTGTGTACTCGAGTAGCCTCCAGCTACGGCCAGGATTCTCCGGAGCTGCAGCTGGACCCTATACTGTAGCCTCCAGCTACGGCCAGGATTCTCCGGCGCTGCAGCTGGACCCTATTGACTATATTCAGCGTGCCCTCAGCTCGAATACACATCGACTCAGTGTTATAAGACATTGATATCAGGAGCTATCTGTAGCTATTTAGTTTAATGGGACGTTTCGTTTTGAACAGTGAGCTAACGCGAGCTATCATGCACTACTAGACTTGCTGTAGCATTTGTTGATATCAGTAGCTAGCCGGCTGGCAGGCTCACCGAGGTCCCAGTGGCCCACTAGAGACTAGTGTTTACAACAGCCACGGGTGCGGGAGGGAGGAGGAGGAGGAGCAGCAGACGCCGCAGCTCTCTCCGTGTGTCTGAGTTCAGTTCAGTTCGGCTCACTATAGGAGGTCGAACGCGTCGAAAATATGAAGCAATACTAACTTTACTTTTCTTCATAGCTAAATGAATCAGCCAGTCTATCAGAGTGAGTGCTCAGTCGATTGTTCCCGCTGATCATACCTGCTGAGTGCTCACTGCTCAGCTCGCGTGAGTGACGTCATCGCATCATCACACGCCTTGGATAATTTAGGAGTGAAATGCGAATGCAAGGCTTGAAAGCACTACTCGCAAGCCCGCCCCCAGATAATATTTACCAATCGCAACGGCCAATTAAAGGGGCAATTCGCGATAATCTCGTCGTGTACAGCCCTGGACCCCACATTTAGCATAAAACGCCTGACAATTGCATACCCAAAGTAATTTGAGATTTATTATACTTTATACTTATAGCACACAGTTTGTTGCATTAATGGAATTATAAAGGAAAATGTTTGACTTTTTATTGCTGTTTTTACCTGTTATAACAAAGGAAAACCTCAAACTCTTATGAAGAGGAGAAAAAATACTGGCTGTGTAGACCTATTTTTAAATAAAACACAGAAGAGGAGACAAAACACTGGTGTCTGTAGACCGACTTTGAAATAAAACCCTGAACTATTCAGGTATATTTGAGTCCTTCCCTTATTTGTGGAAAATCTATAAAATAAAAAGTAGTCCAATTTGAAAAAAGACTACCATGTGTAGACCTACTTTGAAATAAAACACAGAAAAGGAGAAAAAACACTGGCATCTGTAGACCTACTTTGAAATAAAACCCTGAACTATGCAGCTCTATTTGAGTCCTTCCCTTATTTGTGGAAAATCTATAAAATAAAAATAAAATGTTTCGTTTTTCGCAAATTTTGCACCACATATCAGGCATACAGGTAAGCCTGCATCGTTAGTCGTGAAAGCAAATTAATCTGTCCACGCTGAATTAAACCCTCTATTTTCCTCAGACTTTCCTTTTTTTGGATTTATCCATGGTTAGCTTACTGGGGGGTCGGAAACTCAAGATTAGCCACTTGCAGACGGCAGGGAGAGGCGCGGGGTGTGACGTACTGTATATTTTAGTTGATGAAATATTTTTGTTGACAAAATATTTTTGTTGATGAAATATTTTCTTTGGGGGGGCCAGGGAGCCGCAGCTGATTGGCTAAAGGCTAAAGCTAAAGCTATTTGAAAACGAAAGGGCGGCTAGGTGGTGTAGTGGGCAAGGCACTCGCCACCAGTGTGGAGACGCTAGGATTCGCGTGTTCGAATCCAGCTCTCCACATTGTTTTTCAGTTTGGCTGGTCGTCCGCAGTAATACACATTGGCCGTATTACGGGGAGGGAAAACTGAAGGGTGGGGATCGAACGTTGTGAACAAGCGACTCCTACAAGTCGGTTGGTGCGCCTGCGCAGTAGAATCAGGAAGTGTCGGGGGCAGCGTGAGCCTCCCACGCGTTACTCCTCGACACTGAGAGATCGAGCTGTGCAGGTGAAAAGATGCGACTGCTGTTACCTCAAGTACCGGAGGGGACTTGTGCTATGTATGACTTAGTCCACATTGCAGCCGGCTTGTGGGAGGCAAGAAACAGCGTTCGTGACAGGGGAGGGTTGAATTGGATGATACGAAATTGGGATGGGAGAAAATATGGAAAAATGGGAGAAAAAGTGGATAAAAAAAAAAAAGCCATTTGAAAACGATTCATAAATCAGCCGGGAAATGACAACGTGTTGTGCGTATTCTAGTAAGGGGCGATTCCTGCGGAATCTTATTTTTTCTAGAAATTTCCAAAACTATACTCTTATTCAAAACGGAAATGTACAGATGAAAAAACAATCCGTTTCGTACATGTTGACTGCAAGCAAGTCATTGATAAGCGACTGGCGTATTAGACACATAGCCATAATTTAAGATAGTTTATGCGTTCACAAATGTGCTCGCCCTCTCATTGACTAAAGCGCTGGCACTCAAGCGATAAATAGCCCACCCCCTGCTGGCAATCAAAGTGTTAAGAGCTTTATTTGGGAGGATTGCATTCATGTCAACTCTACAGACATCCTTGGAATTAAATAATCATAAGTCATGCCTCAAGCGGCATCGTGATGTACGAAAATAAATAATAACACTACACCAAAACTGCAAATGACAGTGGATAAATAAATAAGAACTAAAGTTAATCGCGTGGATATAGCTATATAGTGGAATAGACTGTATTAATATTCCATATTTATACCGTCTTGTTGCGCGCTCCTGGCCACCTGTTCAGGCTGAAGCCTAAGTGTGTAATCGGGGAGCGAAATTTACTTTTTGACTCACCGGCCAGTGGCGGGTAGATGGGAAGAATCTACCCGCCAAGCATATTTCTTACCTGCCAACTTTTTTTTGATAAAAAAAATTATTATTATTTTATATATATTTTTTTTTAATAAGATATATATATTATATAATCATACTTGTGATTGTGTTATCTGCGACACATCGCCACCTCGCTGTCTGCAAACAGCTCCACTGTCTGTGTGTTAGGGCTGTCTTAAATGCTTCGAACGTTCGATTCGATGGCACAAGCTTCGAACATTAAAAAAAAAATCGAAGTAAAAGAAAAAAAAAACAAATTTCATATTATTTTTTTTTTACTTCGATTTGTGTGTAGGTGTGTGTGTGTGTGTGTGTGTGAACTACCCATCCCAGTTAGGACAGCCGAATCCCGTCCAATCTTTCGCCGTCGACTAAAGACTCACTTCTTCAACCATTATCTGAAATGATAAAAAAAAAAAAAAAAAAATCTAACCGTGACTAACCTTACTGTCATGCACTTGTCCTAATAAACTAACCTACACTGTAACACGCAACACTTTGATGAACATTGTTACTCAGCTGATAGAGTTGTACCCTTCTTGCTGTCTTGTCGTACAGAACTTGTAAGTCGCTTTGGATAAAAGCGTCAGCTAAATGACTAAATGTAAGTGTGTGTGTGTGTGTGTAGGTGTGTGTGTGTGTGTGTGTGTGCGCGCACCTTGTAGAATTCCACACATAAGAAAGAAAGATACTGGGATGAATAAACAAAATAGGAAATAAAATGTAGAAATGCATGCAATACATAAATAAATATGAATCTCCATATATGAAATATAACATTTAGATAAGGTGCTACTGAGATGTTTTGGTGAGTTCTTTGTTTTTTTGTGGAAGTTGCCCTTCTTAAAAATGCATGAACATTCACTGATAATTGGTCTGTAGTGGAGTCTACAAGGTCTACATTGCCGGACCATGTAGAATCCGGACCTTGTAAACTGACATAATTCTGTGCATAGTTTAGTCTACACAGGCCATATTTCAAATAATCAAAATCTTACTTCATTCATCTTAAACATTCTTGATTTGGGGGATTGGTAGTTCCCATGAAATCTGAAGTTGTTCAAACGACAACAGCGATCCACCTTGAATTAAATCACACAGCCGAGTGAAACCTTGTTGGATGAGTCAGTCACGAAAGGGGCTACTTAATTAATTAATCCAACCCACTTTATTTATAGAGCACATTTAAAAACAACAACGTTTACGAAAGTGCTATACAAGTCCCACAACATAAGATTAAAAAAAATATATATATATATATATATATATATATATATATAAAAAAAAAAAAAAAATTCGAAGCTTCGAATTAAAATCGAAGCTCGGCCCCGAAGCTTCGATTGCCAAAAAAAACGTCGAAGGTCAGCCCTACTGTGTGTATACTCGAGTGGCCTCCAGCTCCAGCAAGGATTCTCCGGCGCTGCAGCTGGACCCTAAACGCTACATTCAGCATGCAAAAGGATTCTCCTGCGCTACAGCTGGACCCTATTCAGCAGCGATGTAAGACAGGGACTCGAATACGCATGTTGTTGTAGGACATTGATGTCAGGAGCTTTCTGTAGCTACTGCTGGATGGCGTTGGGACAACGCCTCAGTGAACTATTTAGTTTACTGCGACATTTCGTAGTGACTAGTGAGCTACCTAGCCAACGGAGGTATTATGCACTGGACTATTGCTGGAGCATAAAATGTCGGGAGCTATCCGTAGCTAGCCGGCTGGATAACGTTACACAATGCCTCATGTATTAAACTAAGTGAATAGTTGACTGGGTCATTTTGTAACGGTAGCTAACGTTATCGCCACCACGCAACAAGTCAAAATGCTCGCTATCTGCAAACAGCTCTACTGTGTGTATACTCGAGTAGCCTCCAGCTCCAGCAAGGATTCTCCGGCGCTGCAGCTGGACCCTACTGGAGTTAACGTGTACTAGGTAGCTACCTATCCAACGGAGGTATTATGCACTACTAGACTTGCTGGAGCATTTGTTAGTAGCTAGCCGGCTAGATAACGGACAATGCCTCAGTATTAAACTAAAAGTGAATAGTTGACTGGGTCATTTTGTAACGGTAGCTAACGTTAGAGCAGTCAGCAGACTGCCCGGCCCGACTCTAGCCTCTCTGTTTACATGGGGTTGGGAGGGGCTGGAGGAGGGAGGAGCAGCGCGTTGCATGTCTGTGTGCTTGAGACAGCGAGTGAGAACTCCGCTAAGAATTGGATCATGTTATTCGATCGGTTTTCTTTTTTTTAACTTTATTTTTTAGCGTTTATCGCTTTCCTGGTCAAGCATGACCGACAGTTGCAGGGTGAAACGGGAGAGAGAGCAGGGGGAGACATTCGGCAAATGACGGCGGGTCCGGGAATCGAACTCGGAGTCAACCAGATCCGTGACGCAGCACGGAGTCCCGCGCGAGCGTGGTAACATGGTGTGCTACTGGAGCACCCCTATTCGATCGGTTTTCACATGACTATTTCGTTGGCCGCCACATGGCGGACAGACCTCTCAGTCCCACCCGCCAAAGGTAAAATCTGCCCGCAAATGGCGCTTGGCGCGCTTTAATTTCGCTCCCTGTGTGTAATGAATGAACAGTAGGGATGGGTACCTTCACATTTGAACCGATACCGGTACCTGTGAATCGATACCGGTACCCAACGGTACCTTTTTTCGGTACTTAAGTCTCAAGAAATTTAATTGACCTACCTCAGTCGTAAAAAAAAATCCAAACTTCAAATAACTACAATTTCGACAGTTTTCGGCTTGTCATTGCTCCGACTGCTTTGTTGTTGAATCAAGTCAAATCCTAGGTAAGCATATATTGTGCGTGTGAACGTTGACATGAAAAGAAAAAAGTAAAAAAAAATAAAAAAAAATTGGTTTCTCACTTGATTCGATACTCGGTAGTACCGACGTGTTTCGGTTCGGTGCCTCAAAAGTACCGAATTCGGTACCCATCCCTAATGAACAGTAGGCTTATAATATTCTAATTACTTGTTTCATTAGGAGATAGTAGATACTGTATGCGCTAGGGCTGGGCGATATGGCCAAAAACATTATCGCGATAAAATTATAAAATTATTTTCATATAACTCGATATCGATAATTATCGTCGATATAATGTCTGTCAAGTTTAATTAACTTCTTATGCCCGGCGCCGATGGACGGGCTATTAATAGACTTGTTTTGCTGCTGCGAATGTCTCGAGTTGATGTCGTCATCAGTCCGCGCACGTTAGCAGTTAGCCGACAAGCGGTGTATCCCATGACAATGTACTAAATATGACCCTAAAATACTCTGTTTCGCCCCAATACATTGCAACGACGTCCACCGTATACCCACACTACTATAACCGTGGCATCAGAATTCACGCCACACACCCACTCGGCACGTGAACTATAAAATAGCGCCGTGCAAGCTAATTATCCTAGCCAGCCTGGTTTACAAAGTACTAAATATGACCCTAAAATACTCCGTTTCGCCCCAATACATTGCAATGACGTCCACCGTATACCCCACACTACTCTAACCGTGGCCTCAGAATTCACGCCACACACCCACTCCGCACGTAAACTATAAAATAGCGGCGTGCAAGCTAATTATCCTAGCCAGCCTTGTTGACTACTAGAGTCCTACCTCTCTACCCAGAGGTGCAGCGCGGGTCTCCTTCCGCTGTCCGCCATCTCCTTCACTGATTGGTTGTTAGTGCGTGTGCTCATATCCAAGCTTGGAAAATCGATATATCGAAACTTTGCGACCACGTTTCATGTTTATTTCGAGGAAATATTTTATCGCGATAGTTATCGTTATCGTTTTATCACCCAGCCCTAGTATGCGCTGCCCTATAGTAGTACGTATGTACAGTACACAACTTAGCATGACATCTTAAGGCTGTCATAGAGTCGGGCGTACTGTGAACGGACCGGACTCTGTGCGGCATGTCGGCAATCGTTTGAGGTTTCAGTCAAGCGTACCACCGCTTACCAATTACGCCTCTGTGGAGTCTGGTCCGCTCACGCCAGACTCTGTGGCGGCCTTAAGATGTCACGCTAAGATGTATTGTGTACTGTTACTGTACTGTACTGTAGTAGAACTACAGTATGACTACTATAGGGCAGCGCAGTATCTGCAATCTCCTAATAAAACAAGTCATTCGAATAATATAAGCCTACTGTTAATTCATTACGCACATAGACTATACTAGAGCCATATGAAATCCGTTTTATTTTTTTCCAAATTCCATTTTATTTTTTTCCAAATTCAGTTTTTTCCGTTTTAATATTTCAGAATTCTGTATTTTGCTTTGTACGCTCATTTTACCATCAGAAATAGTGTCTAATAAGTGGAAATGAATAAATGTCCACAATTTAATAAGATATAACAGTCCATTTAATAGGGCTGTCTTAAATACTTCGAAGCTTTGTTCGATGGGCATGGGATTTGAATATGAAAATAAAATTTGATTATTAAAAAATATAAAAATATAAATTATATATAAATTTTTTTGCAAAATCAACTCTGCCTCTCTTTGTTAATTACAACAAGCAATGCTGTTTGTTATTTAAGATGAGGTCGGACTCGGCACTGACAGATTTGTGTTCATTGTGCTGCTTTTATAAAGCCTCAAATGACGGCTTACAATATTTCATGAAAGCAAAGTGTTTTGTTTGTCTAAGATTTAAAAAGGTTTAAACTTTACAGCACTGACAAAGTTGAACAAAGTGCTGTACAAGTCCCACAACATTAAAAAAAAAAAAAAAAAGTATAATTATTATTATTTTTTTTTATACAGTTGATTCCATTTTTATTGCTCAATTCCGCGATTCCGTGATCGCGGATTTCATATGGCTCTAACTATACAGTACGCGTGTGTGCGTGCGTGCTGTGGCAGGTGGCCAGGAGCGCGCAACAAGATGGTATAAATATGGAATATTAATACAGTCAATTCCACTATGGCTAATAGTGCTATATAATGATACATTTGAATCTAATAAACTTTTGCTCAGTCGCAAAGCGCTACTGTTGAATACAGGGCAATGCTGACCCTTGTTTTGCACATGGCCCTCGCATTATAATGAGCTGCTGCTGGAGGGGTGTGTCTGTATGCAAATGAAATAAACGAGAATGCGCTCCCCCCAGTCATTCGGGGTTCGCAGCTGTGATCATTTGGCAAGTTAAGACAGCCTCTCCATGCGTTGGTGAATCCGTGGGTAATTGTCGTCGGCTTTCTCTTATGACCTTCCAAGGAGGTTGTCGTAAGAGAAATCTTAAGATGTTGGTGAATGAGGTCCAGTATGCCTCATGACCAGGCATGCGTTGCTCATGGGATGACTGGTTGCACTATGTTTTAATGACGCCATGTGCATGTGTGCTCCCGGGCGTGTGCGCGCGCTCCCGCGCATGTGCATAAATGTTCCCTCGCATACACAGACTAAAGACAGTGCCTAATTGCCTCTACGAATGGAATGTAACACATTTCATTCACAAGTTTTGTGTGAATGTATCTGAGAACGTATTTGAACACACTTGACGATTGGCCGTATTGTTATGCAAAGTAGTACTTAGCGAGTGGGCGCATCAGTCGAGTGCAGCGCATTCCTGTGTGCATGCGTGCAGGGCACGAAATTAGAGCCCACCACCCGCCAATGGCGGGCATATTTTTGGTTTGGCGAGTGACACTGAGAGGTCTGCCCGCCACCTGGCGTGTAGTTCATATCGATACTCTTATTTAGAAAATCCTGTGCGGGTCTCATTTCCGCCCCAAGCGCAGCTCCAGTCATATCGATGGCTCCGGCAGTTAGCAACGTTCGGTTCATATGATACTCTTATTTTCAAGAAAACGTGGCAACGAGTCATATCCGCCCCAGTCCGTGCTTCTGCTCGTATCAACACAGAGGCAGTCTGCTCTAAGTCTAAGTGCGGACCTCCGTGAGCTAACGTTACTGTTTAAACAATGACCCAGTCAACTATTCACTTTTAGTTAATACATGACGAGGCATTGTCTAACGGTATCTAGCTGGCTAGCTACTGATGGCTGCTGATATCAACAAATGCTCCAGCAATAGTCGAGTGCATAATACCTCCGTTGAAGTCTGTTAGCTCGGTAGGCAACGTTAGCTCACGTTTAGCTCTATATGTTCCAGTAAACTAAATAGTTCACTGTGAGGCGCTGTCTTAACGTTATCTAGCTGGCTAGCAGTAGCTACAGATAGCTCCTGATATCAATGTCTTATAACATTGATTCGATGCGTATTCGAGCCCCTGAAAGGGGCTCGCTGAGGGTATGCTGAAATTGAATGTGATTTGACCAATAGGGTCCAGCTGCAGCGCCGGAGAATCCTGGCTGCATCTGGAGGCTACTAAGTATACACACAGACAGTGGAGCTGTTTGCAGATAGCGAGAAGTCACTTCAGAGAGAGAGTACAAATTTAACTCTGGCTTCTTTAAGTGTCTATTCTTCAACGGTTCAACGTAATAGCTTATCTACTTGAAATGTACTGAAAAAAATGTATATATGTGACACAAAAATGCGTATTCTTTTTGGCCGGTAAGAAATATGCTTGGCGGGTAGAATTTTCCCATCTATCCGCCACTGGCCGGTGAGTCAAAAAGTAAATTTCGTGCCCTGCATGCGTGTGCACATCCGTGCGCGTGCTTCTGCTCACAGACTGGTTGCACGGCCTGCAACCCCGTCCCATGAGCAACGCATCTCTGCTCATGACTATAAGAGGAATCTGATATTACTCTTAAGTGGGGAAGCATCAGTAATGCAACAGTACAACCACTGAAACGGAGTCATTTCAACAAGTGCAGACAGTTTCCTTCAGTAGTAGCATCGGTTTTCCAACTGTACTTCAGCTGCAGCTTAAACTGTAACCCGACAGCTGCCAGGCTGCACTAGTTAGCTAACATCAGTCTGAACGTGGATCATTGCAGTGGACTGTTATTTGCTCAATCTATTACTATTTGTCAAGAATATTGACAAATTCAACTCGAGTGCTGTTACTACAGGGAAAGGTTACTTGAGTAAAAGTACTGGCGGAACTAGGACTTGTTCGTACATGTGGAGCGGTACGTTTGAACTGGGTCTGAGGGGTATGGCAGCCTGGCACCAAGGTCTCGACCAATAGTAGAATGGAGACTATTATGGGATGTTCAGTAGGCTAGAATGGATATTCAATGCATATTGTACAAGGAATATACAAGGGATATCAGGGAATATTAGAGAATATACAAATACAATTAAATATATATATATAAATAAATATATATATTCGGTTTAATCTGGCCCTTCACAACAGCCACCCCCTGAATAGGTCCCAGACCTAATCAGTTAAACAGAGACAGATTAATCGCGTTGTCTATTTACACATAAGGGTTTGCTGTAGGGGTCAGTCAACTTCACAAAGTCATAGGGTTGTAGGGTCATGGTCATCATCGATTGTGTCTGGGAGTCGAGGCAGTTCTATGAGCCTCGCCACGGGACGGGTGTAAGTGCGACCCTGGACGAGCACTTCAGCTGCTCGGACCTTGCCGTCGGCACCGGTGATCACTTTGCTTACGCGGCCGGCCGGCCACATAGCTCTGGGCAGTGATTGATCAATAATCATGACGACTGTTCCTTCTGTCAAATTGTCTCTCTCCTTTACCCACTTCTGGCGGGTCTGTAGAGACGGTAGGTAGTGCAGTAGGAAACTGTTCCAAAACTTGTCGGCTAATACTTGGCTGTACCTCCACATTCGTCGGCCGTTCGCTTCTTCAGGCCGGTACATTGTCTGGGGTAATGCAGGATCTAGCCGCCCCATCAGGAGTGTGTTGGGGGTAACTGGGTCGATATCCGCCACATCACTGGAGACATATCCGAGGGGCTTCGAGTTAAGTACTCCCTCAATCTCCGTGAGGACTGTCATTAGGACTTCTTCCGCCACAGTCTGGGCCCCAAGTACTGCGTACAGGGCTGTCTTTATGGAGCGCACTTCTCGTTCCCAAGTGCCACCGAAGTGGGGTGCGTTTGGGGGGTTGAATTGGAAATCAACCTGTGCTGGAGCGAGGTGGGTCTTAAGTTCTGGGCCCATAGCTTGGAAGCTCTCTCTCAGCTCTCTTTCGCCGCCTTTGAAGTTTGTCCCATGATCGGACAATAGGGTAGACGGTCTTCCTTTCCGTGATGTGAATCTTCGGAAGGCCATAAGGAATGAGTCTGTGCTCATGGTCGGGAGAAGCTCGATGTGTATCGCTCTGGTGGTCATGCATTTGAATACAATACCCCACCGCTTCTCGGTTCCTCTTCCTTTCTTTATGTGCAGCGGGCCAAAGCAGTCCATACCCGTTGAGTGGAATGGCTTGTCACTGATTCGGAGGCGACATGGAGGAAGGTCAGCCATCCTTGGTATGCTGGGCTGCGCGCGCCACTTGCGGCAGTCTAGACATGTTCGCTGGAAGCGTCGTACCGCCTCTCTTCCTTGTAGGATCCAGTAACGACGTCTGATTTCCGCGAAGACTCTTTCTGCTCCTGCGTGATGTACATCCTCATCGTATTTCTTTATAATCAGCTCTGTGACCTTGTGTCGGCTGTTCAATACGATCGGGTATTTAATGTCATCCGGTAGATTGGGGGCTCTGCGTAGGCGACCACCCACTCTGATGAGGGTATGAGCGTCGCTCTCGGGGGCCAGATGAATTAATCTGCTGTCGGATGGGACGGGCTTTCCTCCCTGTAGACAGGCCAATTCATCGGGGAACGAGTCTCTCTGGGCTCGCTGCAGTAGAAGCAATTCTGCTTCCTCGTAGTTAGCTGCTGACATATCAGCGGGGGACTTGCACTCCGGGTGGTACCGCAGGAATGTTCTTTGTTGTGCACTCTCTATGGACGTGCAATCGTCTATGTTAGGGTCGGTGGAGGCTACGGTGCTCAATCCACAGAACACAGACTTCTTATTTTCCACCTCCTCTGGACTTGCTTCCCTCGGGATAGGCATGGGCCACTGTCCTTCCGGGAGTCTTAGTTCAAGTTCAAGTTCTTTAATAGTTGTCATACAGAAGTACAGAATACTTTCATACAAAATGCTTCTTACTGTTACGCTCCAGAGACTGTGCTAGACAAGATAGTATCAAATAACATAATAACATAATATAGCATGAATTTAGAAGAAGAAAATGAGGTCACAGTTGTTCGGTATAGACATATGTACAATGTTCTGAGTTACCATATAATATACAATACACAATACTATGCAGTGTACTAATGTACAGTACTATCTAGTGCAAAGCAGAAATGGGATGAGGTACAATTTTAGGTACAATTTACAGTAAGGTGTACGAGTTGTAGTGCAATCCTTCATCCATAAATATAAAGTGTGGGGAGTGGGTGCTACAGTGTGTTTGTTTAAAGTGGGTGTGTGCTATAAAGTGTGTGTAGTGGGTGCTACAGTGTGTTTGTTTAAAGTGAGTGTGTGCGTGTGGATGTGTGTGCTATGTGTGTTTGGTGGTTGTTGTTGTGTAGTGTTCATTCATTGTTCGTTTAGCAGCCTGATGGCCTGGGGATAGAAGCTACTTCTGAGTCTTTCTGTGCTCGCCTTGAGACTCCTGTATCGCTTGCCTGACGGCAGCAGTTCAAAGAGGCAGTTGTTCGGGTGGCTCGAGTCCTTAATAATTCTCTTAGCCTTCCCCTTGCAACGCTTGTAGTAAATGTTCTGGAGGGTGGGGAGCCCCCCTCCAATTGTGCGTTCGGCTGAACGTGTCACTCTTTGTAGTCTGCTTTGGTCTTTTGCAGTGCTATTCCCAAACCAGGAGGTGATGTTGCCGGTCAAGATGCTCTCTATTGTACATGAGTAGAAGTTCTTAAGGATCTTCTGACTGACTTGGAACTTCCTTAGGCGCCTGAGGAAGTAGAGGCGTTGTCGTGCCTTCTTCACCACACTGTTAATGTGTATGGTCCATGTCAAGTCCTCGGATATGTAGGCTCCGAGGTACTTGAAGCTGTTGACTCTCTCAACCGGTGCCCCGTCGATGCTGAGGGGGCTGTAGTCCTTGACCCCCGACCTCCTGAAGTCCACAATCATCTCCTTTGTTTTGCTGACGTTCAGGGAGAGGCTGTTTTCCTGGCACCATCCCGCCAGGACCTTGACCTCTTCCAGGTAGGCCCTCTCGTCGTTGGCAGAGATCAGGCCCACCACCACTGTGTCGTCAGCAAATTTGACGATTGTATTGCTACTCCGCTGAGCCACACAGTCGTGTGTGTACAGGGAGTAGAGGAGGGGACTCAGAACACAGCCCTGGGGGGCCCCTATGTTGAGGGTGATGGATGAGGAGGTGCAGTTGCCTGCTCTCACCACCTGGGGTCTGCCAGTCAGGAAGTCCAAGACCCACTGGCAGAGGTCATAGCCCAAGCCCAGGTCCCTGAGCTTGGCTATGAGTATGGAGGGGACTATGGTATTGAATGCCGAGCTGTAGTCGATGAATAGCATTCTCACATAGTTCCCCTGCCTCTTGTCCAGGTGTGATGCTGCTGTGTGCAGCACATGGGATATGGCGTCCTCCGTGGACCTGTTGGGGCGGTATGCAAATTGCAGGGGGTCCATGTTGATGGGGAGGGAGGAGCAGATGTAGCCCTTTACTAGCTTCTCAAAGCACTTCATGGCTATGGAGGTGAGAGCTACAGGGCGGTAGTCGTTGAGGCAAGCAGGCTTGGATTTTTTGGGTACAGGGATAATAGTGGACTTCTTCAGGCAGGTGGGGATGACAGCCTGTTCTAAGGACAGGTTAAATATGTCAGTGAATACTGGGGCCAGTTAGGAATGCGGGGCCGTCACTGTAGACATTGCGACGGGTGAGGTCATCCAGGGGCATCCCCCGGGTGATGACGTCAGCTGGGTTCTGTTTTGTATCAACGTAGCGCCACTCTGTTTCTCCGGTTAACTCTTCGGTTAAGTCTTGAATCTCGGTGACTCTGACTCCCACGAAGACTTTGTACTTGCATGAGTCCGATTTGATCCAGGCGAGTACCGTCGTGGAATCTGACCACAGGATTGTTCTAGACACCGGTATGGTGAGCTCACGTTGGATGAGCGTGGCTAGGTGCGCTCCGGCTAGGGCTGCGCAGAGCTCTAGACGTGGGATAGATTGTTGCTTGCGTGGGGCTATTCTCGAGCGGGCGAGGACAAATGCTGTGTAGATCTCTTCGTCCGCTGCTGGGTCCTCTGCTACATGTTTCTGTAGTGCAAATGTAGCACAGCAGGGGCTGCACGTCGTTCCGAAGGGGAGGACTTCCCATTGGTAGATGGCTGGGTGCTCATCTCCTGGCTTCTCTCTCCATAGGAACCGTAACAGGGGCTTGTCCGCCTCTACTAATCTCACCTGCAGGAACATTCCTTTAATGTCCCCGCTGATGGCCACCTTTTCCTGGCGGAAGCGGAGTAGAACGCCGAGTAGGGAGGGGCCGAGTGTGGGACCGGGCAGTAACTCTTTATTTAGATTTTGGGATCCGATCTGGTAGCTGCAGTTAAATACTATGCGGTCTTTACCGTTGTGATGGACCTTGTGGTGGGGCACGTACCACGATTCAGTGGTCTGGTCAGCCTCTTTAATGTCCATCTTTGTGACGTGTCCCGCTGTGATGAGCTTCTCAATCTCAGCGCGGTATACACTCTCTTGGGCGGGGTTCTTGGCTAAGCGCCGCTCCGTGTTCAGCAGGTACCGTTCTGTGGCGTCTGTCTTGGCGTGGAAAGTAGGCATTCCTTCTCGCCGCAGGAGTGGCGTGGCGTATCTCAACACGCCGTTGACCGGGACTCTCTTGGTCCCTGTCTCGAGGAGGTGAATGGCGTAAATGTCATCTTTAGAGCGAATGTCTTTCTTTCCGTTCTTAAAGGGCATTTGTTCCAAGGTCCATAGCCGCTCTACGTGTTGCAGGAGTGCGGTTTCTCCCTCTGTGACTCGGGAGTGGAGACATCTAGTGGCTGTACTTCGGTTGAGAGATTTGGCGAGCGGGCCTTGGAGAGTCCATCCCAAACGGGTCTCGACTGCTGCAGGACAGCCTCGGGGTCCGGTATGAACCCGGTCTATCGGGACAATGAGGTCTGCATGGTCGGAGCCTATCAACAGGGTTGGCATAGCATTGTCTATGAGCGGGATCGGTAACTTGCGCAGATGTGCATATTTCTCCATCAGCTTGGCGACGGTATGTGTACCGCGACAGTCCTATTTCTTGGCTGGTGAAAGCGTCTGTAATCTGGTACCGTCGCTCAGGCTGGCCGCTTGCTGCGATAGAGAATGAGACATTCTCGCCCTTTATCGTCTTCAAATCTCGTCTTATTGTCCGAATTGTCATTTGGGTTTCGCTTCCCCGCAGCCCTAGCTGGGCCGCAGCGGAGGCGAGCAGCAGGGTCTTCTCTGACCCGTCATCGAGGACGGCGTAAGTGTCCAGGACTTTATTCTGGTAGCTTAGTGTCACACGCACTACTTTTAGGAGTACTCGGGCTCCACTGCTGCTGGCGGGATCGATGTACATGACGCTCGCTTTGCGGCTGGATGGTGCAGGTGAAGGGCGCCGTCTGTTACTGTCGTGAAGTATGTCCAGATGGGCTCCATCGCACTTGGTGCACCTTTTCTTTAAGCGGCATTCGGCTGCCATGTGTGAGCGCGCACAGCGAAAACAGCGCTTGTTGGACTTTATCCATTGACCTGCTTCCTCCGCGTTCAGCTTGGGGAAGGAGTCACATTGCGCTAGCCAGTGTTCTTTCTCACAGTAGGGGCACACTATCTTCCACTTCTCCGTTCTGGAGGGGGTACTGTGGCTCCTGCTGCTCGGTACTGACTCCGATTGGTGCATTACAGTCACCGATCTTCTTCCATCATTTAGTCGTCTGGTTCCTTCTCTGGAGCCAGGGGTGCTCCGTCCGAATGTATCTAGCCGTAGGCTGCTGACTTCTCTCGCCAGGAAGTCTGCTAGATCGAGGAGGTTCGGTTCGGGGCCATTCGGGTCTCTGTGGTCCCTCTGCCGCCTAAAGCGCTCCTGACGAGCGGGCGGCAGCTTCTCCAGAATCCTTTCCACATTTGAGTTGGCGTAAAGTTCATGCCTCCCCTTCTCTCTTTGCGCTCCCAACATCCCTACCAGGGACTGCACTCTGATGGACAGGTCGTCCAGTGCTCGATTGTCTATTGCTGGGGGTAAGCGGTCGATGTGTCGGATCTCCTGGATCACGTAATCCCATATGCGCCCATACCTCTGGTCCAATGCTACCAGCGCTGCTGTGTATGGGGTGGTGGAAGTCGCGTAGGCGAGCGCTATATTATGTGCGCGGGGTACCTTAAGTGCTTCAGTAGGATGGCGTATTTGTGGCGTTCATCCAATACATCCACCAACATGGTCTCCAGACACATGCGGAGTTCTGTATACTGGGCCCGGTTCTCTTGGGTGAAGTCGGGTACCATAGGCGTGCCAATGTATGACGCTGACTGTGGATACATCGGCGAGCGTTGGGGGAGAGGCCTCCTAGGCGAGTCTCCTCCCGCTCCTTGGTATGGGCTGGTACCGGCAGTGTACCATGGCCCGCTTGTCCAGGTGCTGTTCCTCGGTGCGGGTCGTGCGTCGTGCTCACCCGTGTATAGAGTCGGGGGTCTGTAGCGCAGCTCCGCGGGAGTATAGCCTGGGCTGTACCGGACCTCCTGGTCCGGTAGAGTACTGTGCTGTCTTCGGGCGTGGTTCTCCTCCTCTTCCTCTTCGTCTTCAGTTAGGTCATCCAGTGCTTGTAGTCTCTGGTTTAGCCTCTCCACAGGATATGCTGCTCCTTCCCGGTTGCTAGGTCTCGCTTGGACCGGTGGGGGGAGGTGGTCTGTGGGGGGTATAGACCTCGTCTGTTGGTCAAGTTCAGGGTTGTTTACTCGGCTAGGGGATGCCGCCCTGGAGGTGTGTCTAGACGAGTTCCTGGAGCCTCTGGCGGAGGGAGAGGGTGTTGTCCGTCTGATCAGCTGTTCTATTAGTTGCGACTGCTGTCTGTCGCGCGCTGCGTCCCGTTGAGCACCGGCTCGTTCTCGGGCCACATTCTCTTCCATCTGAATGCGTCTTATTTCTAGACGTATCTGCTCGTGTTCGCTTCGCTGCTGGATCTGCAGTCGGTCGCGTTCAGCAGCGGCGTTCAGGCTGATGAGGAAGGCCTGCTGTAGGGTCCTCTCTGCCTCGCTGGGAGAAGGCGGTTGTATAGGGGAGCCTTCCCTCGGGGTACTCCTTGCGGAGCCTTGGAGCTCTATCTCCACGGTGCTCTCCCCGTCTTCTTCCGTGCCGAGTTCTCTCTCGGTAGCGTTGTATTCCTCCCGGGACTCATCGGGGACTACTTCTTCAGTACTGGCGGGGTGTGAAGTCATGTCTGGTTCCCACTGGTCCCCACCGTGAACTTGGTCAGTTACATTAGAGCCCGTAGGGGCCTCTATGGTCGGGGTAGTCTGGGCGTTGGGGTTAGACATACTTTTACTTTCTAGTTTTACCGCGTTTACTGTTAGTAGAAGACTAGGTTGTTGACTGACAGCGTAAGCCTCTAAGTACTGAGGGAGCCGTCGTTCGCGCTGCGGTCGTTGGTTAGGAGGATCGTTTCGTGGAGTGTTCATCATAGGCCATTTCAATATTAATAACACTATATTAATATTACACTAATTACCCTCCGGCTCGAAGGACCAATTGTAACTGAGGGGTACAATTCCCTGACTGTATTACTAGATATGATACTTACTACCACTACCTTTGTACTTAATATTCGGCCACCCAGTACACGGCATAAATATATTATCATAAACACTCTCACGTAGATGAAACGGATCCAACACAAATGTACGAAGTCGAAGTATGCGTTTATTACTACACAGCAATGGTGTGTAGAGCAAGCACTTAATCACTTAATTACATTTATGAATTGAAATAGTATGCACTTTTATGGCAAAGAGTATTCGTCGGTATATCAATAGAGAATGTCCAATCTCTGATGGCGCAGGTGGTAAATATACGACCTGGAATAGTTAAGGAATAACAGCAATGATACTTTAATGATTATAAGACTGGATACACTAAGGGGGGGTTAATCCGGTCGCTTGTAAGCCGACAGGAGTAGGAGGGGGGGGGGGGGGTAGAATCCGGCTGCCTCGTCCGGCCAAGGGTATCCCAGGTGAACCCACTGTAGTGCCGTTCAATGCGCCGGCGATCCTTGGACCACAGATGAAAGCAGGTGGACTCTTTGTGGGCCGGCTCTCTCCGGTCCACGGGGGAGAGACGTGAAGCGACCTCGTCTTGCAGAGCGTCTCCTCACCTTGCGTCCTCTCCAGGGGGGGGGGTTCCAACACACGGCAGTGTCGGGGGTCTTTATCCATGGAATAATCAAAGTATACAAAGCATAATCCGTGCCTGGGAAGGCGGGCTGTCGTCGGTAGAATAATCCGGTATACAGGTCCACTCGCTCGTCGGCTCTGGGGCTCCTCGGGTGCAGCTTCACATGGGGACAACCACCCTGGGTAAGCAGCCAGTTCTCTGCCCGAAACGATGGGGTACTGACTACGGTAGTATTCTCACCGCACGAAGCACTATATATTAACAGACTATTATTAGCTTAATAGACTACGTCCAACTCGACGATATAGTGCCAAATATGACTATTCAAATATTAATATACACGATGTCTCAATACCGATGGTAGGCGAACTTGGCCTTACTCCCACACGTGGCGTCGCAGGGAGGCTTTACGTCTGTGACTCTATTGGAGGGTAAGAAACTGGACTGAAAAGGAAGTCCTACTTTAGTAGCGCAGTATATATACGCACTATGAACAAATAGTCCCATTAGTGGTGCGGTAGCCAGATTCCTACGCGGAACTAGGACTTGTTCGTACATGTGGAGCGGTACGTTTGAACTGGGTCTGAGGGGTATGGCAGCCTGGCACCAAGGTCTCGACCAATAGTAGAATGGAGACTATTATGGGATGTTCAGTAGGCTAGAATGGATATTCAATGCATATTGTACAAGGAATATACAAGGGATATCGGGGAATATTAGAGAATATACAAATACAATTAAATATATATATATAAATAAATATATATATTCGGTTTAATCTGGCCCTTCACAACAAGTACATTTAGTCGATTTGCATATTCATGAACAACGCATCGTATTGTTAATTGCATGTGCCTTTTGCGGTGGAAATGGCAGACGTTCAAAGTCGTAACATGCGCGAACGTGTAATCTAACTAATGCACAGTGAATCACGCTCAAAATAGAATTAACTTCTTCTCTTAGACCACTATTCGTGATTCTGCCTAGTGCCAGGACTCGACAGTCTCATAACTTCTGTGTTTCGCTCCAGCTGGAAGGGAGCCTGACCCCCCTATTTGTTGCCTGTCGATTGCCGTTTCAGGCGGCAAAATCCGTTCAGCGGTTCTCGAGTTACATGCCGATATGTGAGCGTGCGCCAATTAAGTACACGGCAGAGTCAGATTACCACCCCTACTCCCGGGGCTCTAGTCAATCATTTGGCGATCCCATGTGGGGATCTAATACGGTCTGTATTGATAGATTTATGATAAAAACAGCAGGGTCCCCAGATTTGGGGACCCTACAGCTTAACACTAAGGTTAACATGCTTTATGTCCTCGCCATTACTATATGCCCGTCGCGGTTAAAAACCTTTTTACATGCACATTTACATTTAGTCATTTAGCTGACGCTTTTATCCAAAGCGACTTACAAGTTCTGTACGACAAGCCATCAGGAAGGGTACAACTCTATCAGCTGAGTAACAATGTTCATCAAAGTGTTGAGTGCTATAATGTAGGTTAGTATATTAGGACAAGTGCATGACCGTAAGGTTAGTTAGGGTTAGAGTTATTTTATATATACCGGTATATATATATTTAATTTTATAATAATAAAAAAAAAAATCAGATAATGATTGAAGAAGTGCGTCTTTAGTCGTCGGTGAAATATTGGACGGGTTTCGGCTGTCCTAACTGTGGTGGGAAGTTCGTTCCACCATTGTGGGGCAAGGACCGAGAATAGGCGACTTCTCTTTGATGACCCTCCCGGAGCTCGGATAGGAGTAGGTCTGAGGTGGCCAGAAGATGCAGAGCGTAGGGGTCTTGAGGGTGTGTAGTTACTAGTTTAGTTAGAGACCATTGACCGGAGGTAGGCGGGAGCCGTTCCCTTCGCCGCACGATATGCCAGGTCGAGGGCCTTGAACCGGATTTGTGCGGCCATGGGGAGCCAGTGCAGGTCCCTGAGAAGTTGGGTGACATGGGCTGACTTCGGTAGGTTTGAGATCAGGCGGGCCTCTGCATTTTGAATGAGTTGAAGAGGCTTCATGGCAGTGGTCGGAAGGCCAGCAAGTAGTGCGTTGCAGTAGTCGAGGCGGGAGATGACTGTTGATTGGACGAGGACGGAGTTGGGTGGCTTCTTTTGTCAGGAAGGGGCGGATCCTTCTGACGTTGCTCAGGAGGAATCTGCAGGTTCTAGTTGTCACTGCAATGTGAGCGGAGAAGTTCAACTGGTCGTCAAGGACAACGGGACACGGTCACAGTTGAATTCTCAACTGTGTGATGGAAAGGTCGGTCAGGGGGGAGGATTTGGCCGGCAGGTGAAGCAATTCTGTTTTGCGTCATGGTTCAGTTTGAGGTGGTTGGACGTCATCCAGGCGGAGATGTCAGACAGACAGGCCGAGATCGGCTCAGAGACGTGGATATCTGAGGGGGGGGAAGGAGAGTAAGAGTTGAGTATCATCGGCATAGCAATGATATGAGAAGGCATGAGACGTGATGATAATGTTACCCAGAGATTTAGTGTAGAGGGAGAAGGGAAGGGGACCAAGGACCGAGCAGCTAGCGCTTTTAACTAACGCTAGCTGCTAACAAAGCTAAACTAGCTCACAGGCACGGGAGAAATCAGTTTCATGGAGTTCTAATAGTGAGGAATGGGGGGGCTCTCCCTCTTTCTTTCTCTCTGTACGTTCAATGATGATGATACATGAAGTAGCCAAAATGTACACTGTAAAAATGAACTTGATGGTTGATGATGATAATAAATATTTCACTTCATTAGCAAAAATATTGTAACATCATTAAGTCTGTTATAAGCTATTCTCCCTCTCGTGTGTGTGTGTGTGTGTGCATGCATTTACTATATGCTACTCTTTTTCACATGGATTAGGCTAGCAATCCTGATTCCTGAGCCTATTTTATTCAAAAGGAAGATATTGATTTAAATATGTATATAGCCTATATATAAAAAATAAATTTTAATCATATCTCCTGTGCTGGCACTACCATAGCGTGGAGTGGAGAGATAACACACAATATATAATAATTCATGGAAATATACTAAAAAGCTATTTATGGCCGGTAATAATCTCTCGTCTGGCTGGTAGTTTTTTTTAATCTAAAGCTAAAAAGGATGAGGATACTCAATAAACATTTTGAAATATTCAATTGAAATAGATTTATCTGGTAAATGAATGGTTAAGGATTAATCGACTAATCGATCAAATAATCAACTGATTAATCGATAACAAAATAGTCGTTAGTGACAGCCCTAGTTTTATCTCTGTCCAACCGGCAGTATGCAGGTCGCTGAGTGAGTGAAACACTAGCTGGTAGAGATGGACACAAGTAATCATGTTTTCCCAGATCGAGTACTTGCATGAATTACTCAAGTGGTGCTCAAGTAATTGTTTAGGGAAATCTATTTTTAAAACGGATATTAACCCTTTCACTGCCACACGACAGAAGGTTAACTTAGTTTTTACTATCACACAACCGACGGTCGCCGGTAACCGGCTGTCGTGTGGCAGTGAAAGGGTTAACCTTCTGTGTATTGTCACAGTGAAAGGGTTAACCGTTTTGGTAGCGCGGCAGTTAAAGGGTTAACTAGTGATGCACGATATATCGGCCGCCACCTTAAATAGTTTCTAAATATCAGTCATTTCTGAAAATAAGTTACAAAAGTAAAAAAATTATGCGTTTTGGAAAATAGCTCTTTATTTGATTATCATAAAAAAGTGTTTTCTATACAGAGATATCGACATCGGTAAAGAACAGCAATATTAATATCGGTTATCGGTATCGGCCACAATTTTCACATCGGTGCATCACATGGCAGAAGCAATAACGAGATATTGCACTGAGACACACACACATACACACACTACCGATTTTATTATGTCTCGCTCCACGGACATAACAATGCACAGCAATATACCTGATGCTTAATGTGTATTGTCAGTCAAAACAGTCGGTTACCATTTGTAATAATTACATTACCTCCTACTCTGTCTGCAGCAGGTCTCTCCGCTCATGGAACAGCATATTTCCGTAGTCTATGAACGCTACGCAAAGTGGGCGACATGTTATTGGCACAATTTGGAAATGCACAAACATGAACCGCTGTTTTGTGTATTTTAGATCAAGCTAAACTGGCTGTATTCCAGTGCAACCAACCATTTGCTGTAATGTTAAGCGCACTATCAATAGAGTCCATACCAAATACTTTAAAAAAAATAAAAGATTATTAGTAACTGCAAGTAATCGATTACTCATGCCTAGGGTGTACTGTTCACATTTGAACCGATACGGTACCGGTACCTGTGAATCGATACCGGTACCAAACGGTACCTTTTTTTTGGTACTTTAGTCTCTAAAAATGTAATCTACCTACCTAACTTTGTGAAAAAAATAATCCAAACTTCAAATAACCACACTTTCGACCGTTTTCGGCTTGCCATTGCCCCGACTGCTTTGTTGTTGAATCAAGTCAAATCCTAGGTAAGCGTATATTGTGCGTGTGAAGTGAACATTGACAACAAATTTAATAAAAATAAAAAAGTGTAATTTTTTTTTTAAATAATTGGCGGTGGGCTGGGCGATATAACGATAACGATAAATATCGCGATATATTTTAATAATCGATATCGAATATCGAAATAAAAAAAAAATCGAAAAATCGTTTTTTTTTTTTTTTTTTTTTTTTTAATTTTTTTTTACCTGCAACAGGGCAGTTTTAAAACCAGAGACAGTGGACAGACTTGTCTTTCTTGCCTGCAACTTAAAGTAATGGCTTTGCTTGTCCAAATGACAATACTGACCAAATTCAGATTTCTTTTTCTCTTGTCCATTTATTTTGTTTGCTTTCTAATTTAAAATACATTTTGAAACCGTCTGTACACAGTAGGCTATGTGTGCTAGCAGAACTAGACTCCAGTCACGAGTCACAGTGCACATGTGCGGTGGTTTGTCCACCAAAAAAGCGCCAAAAGATCGAAAATAAACTAGCAGAGCCAGAACTGTTCAACTCCTCTGGAGCCACAGCCAGCAGAGAAGCCGGTTTACTTTAGCTTTTAAACCAGCTTCAGCCTGAGAACTGGAGTGTGAGGGGATGTAACACTAAAGATGGCGGCAATGACAAAGAATTGCTGCAAAATAATTTTTATTTATTTTTTTATTTTTTTTATACCTATAACAATTCGATAATTATCGATATCGAGAAATAAAATAAAATTATCATATCGTTATCGCGATATGATTTTTTTCCATATCGCCCAGCCCGTGAATCGATACTCGGTAGTACCGACGTGTTTCGGTAAGTACCTTTTAAAAGTACAGAATTCTGTACCCATCCCTACTCATGCCCATCCCTACTAGCTAGCGAACACGTACAATTTGTTCTGGTTTCAACAGTGAAATCCGTTTACTGATCAGTTGCTCGGTTGCTTAGAACATTTCTCAAACTGGAAGTCTTTTTTTTTTAACTGCAAAGTAAAACTGTCAACATCTTTTATCTAATAAAATAAAGTTCAGTCTGTTCATCTCACTTCAATCATTTTTATTGCAGAACATGGTATTTTCTCAAGCAGACAGATGTAATCTGTGTTGCATGTACCTGACAAACTGAACTGTTTGTATTACAGTCATATTCCAACTTAACTGAATGCACATATGTGTGTGGACTACTGTACTATTACAGGTATTGAAATGAACAATGCAACTTCCTTATACAAATTAAATTTTTATTTTAATTGTTTATGAATAATTAAATATCGATACAGTATCGCCACGCATCGCGATACGTATAGATTTTTTTCCCCCACCCGTCAGTGATCATGGCTTGGATCATCGGTTGTTATAATATTGATGTTTAAAGTGTGAAGGATGAGTCAGGAGAGTCAACAGGAAGGCAGACCTTCCAAGCTCGGAACAAGCTGGAGGAGCCTGAAGCACAAGTGAGTGAGTCAGATAGGGTCCAAAGGGGGGGGGGCCTGGGGGGGGGGGCCTCAGAAAGGAGCCAACCTCTGGGACTTGGCAGGCAGTAGTCTCTCGGACGGAGGCTGGGACTGTGGCTGGTTGGCTGGAGCTCCGGTGCGGCGGTGAGGGACGTAGCAGCGGTGGAACCAGAGAGGCCAGGGGCAGGCGAGTGGGCGGCTCTGTGACGGTGGTCTCTCGGAAGTCTTGGCCGATGTCTCCAGCTCCCCTCAGAGTCTTTCCTCAGCACCATTGTTGACGGGGCAGAGGACAGCAGAGCTATGTTGTTGGCAGCTACTGCACTCTTGAGTTGCACAAGCATGGGACTTGTCGGCCTGCTGGTGCAGTCATTTCTTGGGCCGGCAGATAGGCGCTAACAGGCACTTTTATCCCAGTGGGACCTTGACGGGCTGCATCAGTATAGGTGGGAATAGAGCTGGAGCACGGAAACTAAACGTAACTTTGCCCAGAGTATTGCTCCGCGGCGGCTCCAGTGTTGGTTTAACTGGTTTGGGACCAGTTTAGTTAACGTTAGTAGATAACGTTGGTTTAGGTTTTACCGTGACTTGGGCGTACAGGGATGGCGAGGACACAAAGTATGTTTGACGCATCGGACCAGTTGCTCGTGTGGCACTGGCTCACACACAAACAGCAGGGTTTTCACTGCACATAGAAACAGCTGAGAGGAGTTGTTCTTCAGATGAGACGTTAAACCGAGGTCCCGACTGAAAGAACCCAGGGCGTCTATTGCAAGGAGTAGGGGGTTCCCCGACCATCCTGGCCAAATTCTCAATCGGGTCTCTGACATCAAGGCCACCTAATCATCCCTCCTTCCTTAATTGGCTGGTATCAATCATCCCTGTCTCCTGAGCCTTTCATCCATTGTGTAGTATGATGTTTGCCTGGTGCCAGTGTTTATGGCAGCCATTGAGCCTGCGTAGCCCAAGGTTGGGTGCTACACAGTGGTGGTGAAGGAGGTAATTTACACCCTTGTAAAGTGCTTTGAGTGTCTAGAAAAGCGCTATATAAATGCAATGATCATTAATTAATTAATTCACAGGCCAATGCAGGACCAAATAGCTAGATATTAGGGGTGGAACGGTACGCATTCGAACCGCACACCGTTCGGTATGACCTCCACGGCTCGGGCATGTGTGTATTGTTCGGTTATAAGTAACGTTAGCCTCGAGCTAGGCTAATGTTACGTTAGCCACGAGCTAACTAACTTTAGCCGTGAGCTAACTAATGTTAGCCGCAAGCTAACTGTGGAAACGCTCACAGCGAAGTGACTCCACGACACCAGAGTGGGGAAGGGGGGTATATTGATGAGGCTTGACAACAGAGGTTCAAAAATAACTGTTTGTGTTCAATAACGAGCCAGGAGACTAGAGCATGTGTGTCAACTGTGCGTCTGTTTTACATCCTGGTCCTGCTGGGACGTACCAACTCCACACACTACTCAAGTTTCAAGTTTCAAGTTTCTTTAATAGTTGTCATACAGAAGTACAGAATACTTTTGTACAAAATGCTTCTTACTGTTGCGCTCCAGAGACTGTGCATGACAAGATAAGTATGAAATAAAAACATAGTAAAAATTAGAAGAAAAAAAAAAAGAGGTCACAGTGTTCAGTTTAGACATATGTACAATGTTCGTAGACGTAGTTACCATACAATATACAATACTGTGCAGTGTACTAATATACAATACTATATAGTGCAAGGCATAAATGGACAAGGTGCAGTTTAGGTACAATTCACAGTAGGTGTACGAGTTGTAGTGCAAATCCTTTATCAATAAATATAAAGTGTAAGTGTGTTTGTGTGGTCTAAAGTGTGGAGAGTGGGTGCTGCAGTGTGTTGTTTGTTTGAGTGAGTGTGTGTGTGCGTGTGGGTGTGTGTGCTGTGTGCTTTTGATGGTTGTTGCATAGTGATTATTGTTCGTTTAGCGATTATTGTTCGTTTAGCAGCCTGATGGCCTGGGGATAGAAGCTCCTTCTGAGTCTTTCTGTGCTCGCCATAAGACTCCGGTATCGCTTGCCTGACGGCAGCAGTTCAAAGAGGCAGTTGTTCGGGTGGCTCGAGTCCTTAATAATTCTCTTAGCCTTCCCCTTGCACCGCTTGTTGTAAATGTTCTGGAGGGTGGGAAGCCCCCCTCTAATTGTGCGTTCGGCTGAACGTGTCACTCTTTGTAGTCTGCTACGGTCTTGTGCAGTGCTATTCCCAAACCAGGAGGTGATGTTGCCGGTCAGGATGCTCTCTATTGTACATGAGTAGAAGTTCCTAAGGATCTTCTGACTGACTTGGAACTTCCTTAGGCGCCTGAGGAAGTAGAGGCGTTGTCGTGCCTTCTTCACAACACTGTCAATGTGTGTGGTCCATGTCAAGTCCTCGGATATGTGGGCTCCGAGGTACTTGAAACTGTTCACTCTCTCAACTGGTGCCCCGTCGATGCTGAGGGGGCTGTAGTCCTTGACCCCCGACCTCCTGAAGTCCACAATCATCTCTTTTGTTTTGCTGACGTTCAGGGAGAGGCAGTTCTCCTGACACCACTGTGACAGGTTCTCTACCTCTTCCAGGTAGGCCCTTTCGTCGTTGGCAGAGATCAGGCCCACCACTACTGTGTCATCAGCAAATTTGATGATGGTGTTGTTGTTCCGCTGTGCTACGCAGTCATGTGTGTACAGGGAGTAGAGGAGGGGGCTCAGAACACAGCCCTGGGGGGCCCCTATGTTGAGCGTGATGGATGAGGAGGTGCAGTTGCCGGCTCTTACCACCTGGGGTCTGCCCGTCAGGAAGTCCAGGACCCACTGGCACAGGTCATAGTTCAAGCCCAGGTCCCTGAGCTTGGCTATGAGTTTGGAGGGGACTATGGTATTGAATGCTGAGCTGTAGTCGATGAACAGCATTCTCACATAGTTCCCCTTCCTCTTGTCCAGATGTGATGCTGCTGTGTGCAGCACATGGGCTATGGCGTCCTCCGTGGACCTGTTGGGGCGATATGCAAATTGCAGAGGGTCCAGGTTGATGGGGAGGGAGGAACAGATGTAGCCCTTCACTAGCTTCTCAAAGCACTTCATGGCTATGGAGGTGAGGGCTACAGGGCGGTAGTCGTTGAGGCAAGCGGGCGTAGATTTTTTGGGTACAGGGATGATGGTGGACTTCTTCAGACAGGTGGGGATGACGGCCTGTTCCAAGGACAGGTTGAAGATGTCAGTGAATACCGGGGCCAGTTGGTCGGCACAGACTTTTAGGACGCGGCCGGGGATGCCGTCCGGTCCTGCTGCCTTCCTGATATCCACTTTTTTAAAGATCCGTCTCACCTCATGCTCTGTTACCCTGAACACTGAGTCTCCATCAGCAGACCCCCCCCCCCCCATTGCCGTGGTTTGTAGGCTGGTGTTGTTATTCACAGCCTCAAACCTCGCATAGAAGGAGTTGAGATCATTTGCTAAGGAGATGTCACTGTTCAGTTTGAGGGGGGTTCCTTTGTAGTCTGTCATTGTTCTGAGGCCCTGCCACATGCCTCTAGAGTCAGCCTGTTCAAACTGAAGTTCAACTTTATCCCTGTAACGCCGTTTTGCCTCTATTACAGCTCTCCTGACGTTGTATCTTGCCATCTTGTGTTCTTCCATGTTGCCTGTCACCAGCCCGGTGTTGTATGCTGATGTGCGCACTTTCAGAGCCTCACGGACGGATTTGTCTACCCAGGGCTTTTGGTTTGGGTAGATATTAATTTTGGTGGTGGGGATTATTACTTCTACCTGAGTACAGACATAGTCAATCACCGTTTCGGTGTATTCGTTAATATTGGCTGTGTTATCACGGAGTACACTCCATTCTGTGCTTCCCAGCACTGCTTGGAGTGACTCTACTGACGTCACGGTCCAACGTTTAACCTCTCGCGAGACCACCGGCGTTCGCTTGAGACACTGTTTGTACTTAGGCAAAAGAAAAATTGCAACGTGATCGCTTTTACCGAATGGACTAAGAGCCTGTGACTTGTACCCATTCTTAAATTGCGAGTATACATGGTCTAATATGTTCTCGCCTCTGGTGGGACAGGTCACATGCTGATAGAAATTCGGCAGCACCTTTTTAAGACGCGCGCTGTTGAAATCCCCCAAGACCAAAATGGCCGCGTCAACGTTAGCTGCCTGGAGTTTGTTTACCTCGTCGTGAAGTTTTGAAAGTGCGACCTCAGTGTTCGCGTGTGGTGGAATGTACACTCCGATGAGGATGATGGACGTTAACTCTCTTGGGAGGAAGAAGGGTCGACATTTTATCGTGATAAACTCCAGGTCTGGGGAACAGTGGTTAGACATTTCCTTTGTGTTGCCTAAATCGCACCATTCCTTGTTTATCATGAAGGCGATGCCGCCTCCTTTCTTCTTTAGTGACTCTAATGCCGTCCGGTCTTTTCGTAGAACGAAGAAGTGATCTGCCGGTTCTATTGCATGATTCGGGACATCTGGACTCAGCCAAGTTTCTGTGAAGCAGAGGACGTTACAATCCCGAATGTCCCTCTGGAATTGGATCCTTGCTCTGATGTCGTCCAATTTGTTTCCTATCGATTGCACATTGGCCAACAATATGCTGGGCAATGTGGTTCTGTGTCGTTTGGACCTCAGTCTGTTCCGGACCCCGGCTCTCTTTCCTCGTCTTCGCGGCAGCTTTTTTTCTTGTCCGTGGCCGGCATAACAAAGGATCTCGGTGGGCCATTTCTGCTGTTCAGCGATCCGATCCAGAGAGCAATCCAAACGGTAAGTTTTTCTTAATCCAATGTCAATGATTGACTGACGGTCATACACATATAATGCACCAACAGTTGGTGCAAATAAAACTCCTAATACTATAAAAATTAACAAAATAAAGCACAGTCTCGTCGGAGCGATCAGAAAGGCAGCCATCACAGCAGCGCCAGTTCAAACCACTCTGGGGGGTATATAACATTCCCCCTTCCCTTGTAACATCTCCTCTCTTTTTTTTTTTTTAAGATAACAGTTACAACATTCCTTAGTGCAAATCACTATTAATACAAGAAACCCCATACACGTCCTTATATAAAACCCTAATAATATTTTCTGTGACTTTTCCTTTTTGATAAGAAAGTCTATAGTGTTGGTTGAGCATATGTATACTTTATGTTGATGGCCTTTGTCTATAATGTGGCCACAAAAATGGAAAGGTTTAATTATTTAGTTTGTTTGCACTAAGTTAATACTTTGACAAATGTTGCCTATATTTTTCAGTCAGTTCGGTCTTTGTGTGCCAAACATTATTTAAGGCAAACCGCTGTAAACCTTATTTTTTACCAAATAAATGAGAAGCATGTTTAAATCGGCAATGCCTCCCCTCTTGCTGTACCAAAATTAGGGGTGCACCGATATATCGGTCGGGTATCGGTATCGGCCGATAAGTGCCTTGTTGACTGCTATCGGCCTATCGGCCGATAAGCTCAAATGTGCCGATAGCAGTCGCCGATAACTAACCATCCATTTGTGTAGCGTCAAAAGGCAAAAAAAAAAAAAGTTCACTCGCGACCCACCTGCACAACGCCCGCCGTCCCCCCCACACACACACAAGCTACTGCATCAAAGTTACTATTTATGATTAACAAGGCATTCGTTTTGTGGCATTAACGTTATATAGTTAGTGTTACACGGACAATAACATCAGCATATTATTATTACCCATAGCAGCAAGACATTACTCCGAGTCCGTTCATAGCCGGGAGGCAGAAGACTAACGTTACTGGTGAAAATGTGATTTACGTTGGAATACTCCTTTGCCAACTTGCTGTACTTTGCTTGCAGGTCTGCAGCCATTATTACTGGATTAAGAATAGCCCCAACTTTAGCCAACGTAACATTATGGCTAAACCTTTAACATTATTTAACCCTAGCTTTCGGTTAGCTGTTCAATGCATAGTAATAACACAACCAAGCGAATCCATCAGAGCTCCCCATCAACACCGCTCTGTCGGGAGGATGGCATTTAAGAAAGTATCTGCTGTTAAAATGACACAAACATTCGTTTTGTGGCATTAACGTTATTATAGTTAGTTACACGTTCAATTACATCAGCATAGTATTTACCCGAAGATAGCAAGCAAGCCGTGCATAGCTCGGTTACATTCCGTTGCTCATTCCGTACACAACTACACATTCTGCAATCTGTTAATAAAGTTTTCAACCAGACAAATGTATAGAAAGGCTTTGATTTTACTGCAACAAATGTTATAATAAAACATTGTGTCTCGTTTGGCCATCCTGTGGAGCGCGCTGGTCGGCGGGCACTGCCGGGCAGCTAACGTATTAGCTTGTTGTGGTTCTGAGTTTGACTCGCATTCTCGCAAGCAGATCATCAATGGCGGCATGCCCCGAAGTAGAAAAATGAATAAACGCTTGGTGGTAAGCAGGAGGTGGGTGCTAGCGGTGTGGCGTAATTGGCCGAATCGACTGTCAATCAAAATGGTTCCATTGCATTGGTTGAACGCTCTGGTTGAGAGAATAGTATCCCGCTGCAGGCTGCCAGAATGGTTCCATTGCATTGGTTGAAAGCTCTGGTTGAGAAAATAGTATCCCTCTGCAGGCCGCCAGACGATACTGGGAGAGGGATCAGTGATACCATAAACATATTTCTTGATGTTTCCTTTTTTAAGTAAGTAAAGAGGCCTACAAATACAAACACACATACAAATATACAGTAGTTTCATTAAAAAAATTTAAAAAAATAAAAAAAAAATTTAAAAAAAATATTAAAAAAAATTAAAAATACTTATTTTTTGCCACAATTATCGGTATCGGTATCGGCCGATTGTGTTAGTTGAACAATCGGTATCGGTATCGGTGGCCAATTTTCATATCGGTGCACCCCTAACCAAAATCTCTCCTAGCTGTAACCCGGTCACTGTCAAACTGCCTCATTCTTTCAGTTTTTTTTTGCATGACTATGTCCTTGAGAATAACTGAAGTTTATTTTCAGGCTATATATCTTATGCTGATGTATGGTATTTTGAGTGTTAAATCTTTTTTAAATAAAAAAACAACGTATATCGAACCAAACCGAAAACCGTGACACCAAGAACGTGATACGAACCGAACCGTAGATTTTGTGAACCGTTCCACCCCTACTAGATATCATCATAGCTTCTCAAATTGAATGTCAGCGCTGGTCAGTGAGTGTTGTGTGGCTCAGGAGGTAGAGCGGTCGTCTGGTATTCAGAAGGTTCCCACTCCTCTCAGGCAGCATGTCACAAGTGTCCTTGAGTAAGACATTTAACCCCTAATTGATGAGCAGGTTGGCACCTTGCATGGTTGCAGCCGTCATCGGTGTGTGAAATTAATGGGTGAATGTGAGGAACAGAAAATTGTAAAGCGCTTTAGATACAAGCGCTATATGAATGCACCATTTAGGCCTACCATTAACCATTATGCATCATTGGAATTCCGATTATTCTCTACCTGGGCGGGTCTTAATCTACCTGCTCTCAAGGGACTGAAATGTGGCACCCATTGTTCTAAGCACCTATTTGGGTACCCAACCCTGCACATCTACAGGAAGCACCTCTGGCCCTGAGAAGATCTGTCAGGAGGACATCTCTACATCGTTCTTTTTGTTATCTTGGAAGTCGCCCTTGAAGCAGAGGCATCCATGTGTGGCGCAAACCGCCGTGTGGAAGAAGTGGGGCAGGGTGTTGCTGTTGCCGCCTTTTGCTGACTATTATGAAGGGCGGAGTGCTGGGAGGTTATCGGTGCGTGTCAAATTCTTTCAGCGTGAGCGTGTGTTGTTGCACACGGAAGGTCAAAGAGGAAATGCAAGATGGGAACAAGTGAATCTTCTCTGTAGTTCTACTTTCACTAGTTGCATTTGATAGTATTCTCACCACAGACATCCAAGATATAGGACCCGACTATCCCCAAGGGGATCAATAAAGGAATGTCTTATCTTATCTTGTATTGGGTGGTGTTGGATTGCAGACACTGTTTGTCAGGGTTTCCTTTTCTTTGGTTTGAGTCTGGGTAACTCCCTGACTATGCATGCTAAGAAAATATGTTCCTCATAGAAGCATGGGGGGAGGGGAGGTACAGGTATGGGCAGGGTAATGGCAGAAAGACACAAATGCAGGCAATGAAATTAGATCTGAATATAAAAATATGAGAACAAATAAATGGTGTGAACAATATGATTAACTCTGAATATAAAGAACATGTAAGAAATATGAGAAATTGTACAAAGGTCTAGAAGAGTGTGTGTGCCCGCCCTATCGACAACAATAAATATAGGCAATAAAAAATTTGTCTGATTCATCACACCTTTAACAAGCCCTCACTGGTGTTTCTATGACGATCCATCTGTGTTCAAGATATTCTCATCAAGTCCTTTGAATTACGTAGAGGAATATCCTGACTACTGAGCCTGTTGAGTTTGAAATGATTCATCTATGAATCTACATGCATTCATATGCCTTAACTCCCATACGACCAGGCTTTATTTCAGCTATAAAATAAAAATTGTATAATGATATCTATCAATTTAACAATTATTTCTTTATTTGCAGTAAAATATTTTTCTACAGGAATCCATTTCACATGGGAGACCTTAGTGATGAGGAGAAACATGGTTGTGTTTTGTTTTGCCCTGGTTAGATTATATTCAAATGTATTGTCATTATACACTATATACAGCACAAGTACAGTACAACAAAAATAAGTTTGGCATCCAACAGAGTAAAGTGCAATAGTAATATACAATGTAGGTTATTAACCTTGGTATAACATATATAAATTAGTACTACGGAGTTAAAGGCTGATCACATGTATGTACAGAGTTATAGTATTAATATGTACAGCGATACAGGTATATAGACACTATGGTAAGTCATACTGGCCACGTGGCCAGCAGTGTTTAGTAAGAGTAGGTAAGGGATATGTACAGATAATATTGATATAGTATCTACAGATATGTAAAAAGGATTATATGCAGTATACAGACGGATATGGATATATATATACAGTAAGAATACATATTTATTATTTATATATATATTATACGGTATATACTGCATTATTGTACATGCTATCATACAGAGTTATATGGGTTATATACAAGTGTATAAGTAGTAGGGAGGGGTGTAACGATGCATCGATCCTAATCTGACTATTCAACTGCATCGATTTGAAAATATTAGAATCTATTAGAATAGATTTTTTTTTTAAACAAATGTGTGTATTGTTTTTATTGACCTATAGTCCATTCATGCCGAGTGAATCAATTCCCCCAGCCACATTTGTGTATTCAAAAAATGTTGGGGAATTAAATGATAGAAAATGAATCGAATCGAATCGTGGTCAAATGAAGAGATTTCATGATGCATTGAATTGTTGCCTGAAGAATCGTAATCGAATCTTGTAATCGTTGTGAGGTCGAATCGTTACACCCCTAATAAGTAGGTATATATAAAAATTATATGCAGGTATTTTCAGACGGATATGTATATATATATATATGCGCTAAATATAAATGGGTATCTGAAAAACGAAAGCCCTTTCTGACCGTTTGTCACCAGGCTATTCTCTTTATTACTTGCTAAACCAGTGGTTCTGGGTGTCAGACATGCCGCCGCTGGTTAGCAAACAGTGCTCTCTGTCATTACGTCCTCCTCGTCCCACACGCTGGTCTGAGCAGAGACCTGGAACCGCCTGGGGAGGCAGGGTTATGATTAGCTGTTATGATTGCGTATGCAAAATTTAATTACAGCCGACGCAGCAAATAGCAGATCCACATTATAGCATTTAGAAGCTAAGAAAGGTGGCGCCTCCCGTTAGTTTCACTTTTCTTTTTTTTAATACTGTATTCTTTCTTTAAAAAAACTAATATAATTTGACACAATACAGGCATTTCACAGGCGTTTTGGACATAACATTTCAAATGAATCTACTCTGACTATTACAGTAACTAGAGTAATGGGTTTCTGGTAGTTTCCACCTTTGAGCTTCACATGGCAATAATCTCACAGGTAGCAGGTTACAGACACCGCTCACTTAACAGTAATGTGATACATGTCCCCAAGAAATGTCTTTCTTCTCCAAATAGCACAGAGATGATTATTTATTGTCTTTCAAAAATACAAAAAAATCCTGAACATGATACCCTATCCACAATAATGTATCGCCAATCTTTTTTTCAGTGTTTGTTTATTCCATAAATCTCAATGGCTGAAATGCAGAAATGCTAGCGATGCAGTGCACTGATACTGGTATCGGGTGTCTGTCTGATACCAGGCTAAAGTGAGGTGTCCGGTATCCGAGGATTTTCCCCCGTACTATACCATCTGACACCAAGAAACATGAAACATGCTAGAAAAATCAAAAAAGTCACTTGATTTGATTGATTGAAGTTTATTTCAAATATGCAAACAACAAACAAACATCAAGTACAGTATATAGACTTAAGCTGTTCAAATAATAAATGTTTATAAAAAATAAAAATAAAAAGATAAACAAAGAAACGCAAGTGAAATATCTTTTTTTGTTGTCATTTACATATTTGAAAAGGAGTGGGAGGAAGCATACTGTAGTGGAAAATGTATGGTTACTATACCATAAAATCATAATTACTATTAATCTACAATTCAGTGATATTGAAGTCATGTAAAGACACTATCCTCCCACAGAGGTCTGTCAACGTCAGTGTTTACATTTTTTACACTGTTTTCTTTACATGACTTCAATATCACTGAATTGTAGATTAATAGTAATTATGATTGTATGGTATAGTAACTAACCAATATACATTTTTAATTATATTTAATTCCACCCCTTTTTTACTCATCAGATCATACTATATTAACTATACTAATTTACTAACTAACATACTTTACTAACGGCTTGTTTTCTTGTCAGACTTATATTGAATTCTTTATTTTTTACTTAGCACATTATATCTCTTTATTACATGGCGTTTTCACATTCGCCGAAATGCTTGCTTGTGATTGGTCAATAGCCCCCCGACAGCGGTCATTATTTTTCAATAATGACCGCTGTGGGACAATAATGACCGATGTGCGCAGCTGTTCGCAATCAAGCCCACATCAGTGCAGCAAATCAGACACACCTGCCGCTGCTGCACTGACAGCGGAGTGTGTGTAGATTACAGCGAAGCCAGAACAGAGGCTGCCCGCGATAATAATAATCACTTTATTTGGGCTGACAGAGCCACAGAACAACTGCGATTTGTCAAATGAATTGGGTATATTGTTAGTAAGTTAGCCATGTAATAAGCGGGATAATGTATAGCTTTACTCGGTCATTGTCGCAAAATAATTGACCTTCACTGACGTTTAAAACACCTCGCCGAAGCGGCTCGGTATTTTAAACTACGTGTCGGTCAATTATTTTGCGACAATGACCTCATAGCTATTAGGGCTGGGCGATATGGCCTAAATATGATATCACGATATTTTCTGACCTTTCGGCGATACACGATACACATCACGATGTTTTTCTTTTTTACCCCAAACGATTCATTATGAGGCTTACCAAGACAGTATTTGAGTTTGCAAGCTAACATTAAAGACAAAATAAAATACCCATGCATTTAGCATTTTTATATTATATATTAGATTTAGATTATTGGATTATTAGATTATAATATATTGCATATATTTAGCAATGAGATATTATATGATTTAGATATGAAATATGATTAATTGAAAATGGGGGACCCTGATGTAAACAAGACAAAAGTCTTTCTCTGGTCTGCATCCCCTTAACAATTGTATGTATTGAGCTGTACTGTACCCATTCTGCAATATGTTAATAAAGTTTTAAATCAATCAATCAATCAATCAATCAATCAATAGCATTTTAGCATTTTTATGAAACTACTATATATTTGTATGTCTCTAAATGTTTTGATGAATTGAAAATGGAGGACCCTTATGTAAAAAAGCCGAAAGTCTTTTTCTAGTCTTCATCCTCCTGTACTGTATTGTACCCATTCTGCAATATGTTAATAACGTTTTCATTCATTCATTCTGACGGACAACAGAATAATTTTGATTGACAGTCGAGTCTGCCAATTACGTCACACCGCTTGCACCCGCCCTGCTGTTCTTAGCACCAATCGGCAAGCTCTATTAGTTTTTTACTTCCTGAATGTCCGGTGTGCTGACATCAACAAAGCTACTTACATTAGCTCCCCGCGACCGACTAGTAGGAGACCAGTGCACCACAGGATGACTAAATGAGCCATAATGATTTTACCTCAACGAATGTTATAATAAAAGCCTTTCCATACATCTGTCTGATTGAAAACTTTATTAACAGACCGCGGAATGGGCATATCTCAACACGGGCTGAGATATGAACGAGTAACGTGTGGACCAGATTGACGCGACACAATCCTATTGGGCAAAACATCACGATATCCACGATACGTTGAAAAAGTGTATTGTTAATGAACTGTACCCGATATTTATATAATATCGTCATATCGCCCAGCCCTAGTAGCTATACATTATCCCTTACCTAATGGGGAGAAATGTATTATATTTCGCATCCAGTGACGCCAAACTGATGGTCAGAGTCTATACTTTAAGCAGTATCGCACGCATGTGCTGATATTTTGTATAGCGGCAAGACCTCGAGTGTGATATTGCTTTTATGCAACAGTTCTACAATCGGCATTTATTAGTTAACAGTAATAAGCGACAACAGATTATGATTTATTTGTTTATTTAATCATTTATTTAGCTCCGACAACAAATAGTTCCACAACTGCACTCTTGAACTTGGACGGTTGCCAGGCAACCTGAACACAAAATTTTCCTGCACAGCTTGTTACTTTGTATAGATCTACTTTGCATCATGTACATTCATCTGGACGTTTCCATTCATTGTGCAACCGATATGTAGCCTAATTATCGGTTATTAATAGAACACCTGTGGCGGAGTGATACATATGAAGACGGTTAAAAGTCCCCAGTGCTGTTATACTGAATGTCAGCACTCATGGAATGCCGGGTGGACGGTATGGTCTAAAATTTATATCACGGTATAATTTGAAGCATAGACGGTAACGGTATATATCACGGTATCATCGTTTTTGATAATTTTTTTTTTTTTTTTTATATATATATATATTTTTTTTTATAAAATATATATATTATATAATTAGACTTGTACTTGTATTATCTGCGAGACATCGCCACCACGCAACAAGCTCCACTGTCTGTGTGTACTCTAGTAGCCTCCAGCTACGGCCAGGATTCTCCGGCGCTGCACCTGGACCCTATTGTATTGGTACTATAACGTTAGCAAGCCCTCAGCTCGAATACGCATCGAATCAGTGTTATAAGACATTGATATCAGGAGCTATCTGTAGCTACTGCTAGCCGGATATATAACGTTAATACAACGCCTCAGTGAATTATTTAGTTCAATGGGACATTTCGTTTTGAACGGTGAACTAACGTGCGTTAACGTGAGCTAACGGCTAACGGAGCTATCATACACGTCTACTCTCTACTAGACTTGATGGAGCGTTTGTTGATGTCAGGAGCTATCGGTAGCTGGCCGACTAGATACCGTTCGGTTAGACAATGCCTCATCATGTATTAAACTAAAAGTGAATAGTTGACTGGGTCATTTTGTAACGGTAGCTAAGCTAACGTTAGCTCAGGGAGACGTCCCGTCCCACTAGACTACTAGTAGACCCGTGTTTACATGCGTGCGGGAGGGGCTGGCACGCCCACTGCGCGAAGCCTCCTAAATAACTTTTTCCAGTTCGCACATATCTATTATCTATGACTAATTCTATCTATTTTTAGGGGCAAATGCGAGTGAAATAGTCGCGCTGTGGTTACATGACGTCATTGCTATTTTAGAGCTGCACTACCGGTTATACGGTATAGTCAAAATCCATACCGTAGAGCAAATTCATACCGTTTATACCGTATACCGTTTATACCGTCCACCCCTAGAATGCCTCTTGTCCAATCAAATGACTGACTTGGTTGGAACTAACTGTTGTATACTGTTGAGTCAAAGCGATGGATGAGATCTGTACTTGGTATCAGCCGATACTGAACCCTTAGGACTCTGAATCGGTATTGGCAGTGAAAAAGTGGTATCGGTGCATCTAGGGGTGTCGTGATTAATCGAATAAATGGATTACAAGAAGTAATTGATTTATCTTTTTTAATGACTGCGTCGATCATTTGTGGCGGTTAAATGTTCCACAGCGTCTTAAGTTTGACAGAAACATACTCTTACTCATAGTAGCCTATATATTCAGATTCTTTATTGCCTATATTTATTGTAACAGGCTATAATATAACCGATAGGGCATACAGACCCTCATCTGCACCATTGTTTACACCATTTATTTTTTCTCATATTTTTATACTCTATAAATAAATCGAATTGTATCGCCTATATTTATGTCTTTCTACTGCCTGTCTTTGTATACCTGTATCTCCCCCCTCCCTCATGCTGCTACGATGCCCGAATTTCCCCAAGGGGATCAATAAAGGAATATCTTAAAATACAAAAGAAGACTAATCATTTCATTCGGAAGAGAGAAAAAAATGTAAACTTAAATGAAAATGTATTTTTTTTTATCATTTAGATGCACCGATTAATCTATAGAATAACTGTTGAATGAATGGATTAAACGGTCATTAGTAGCGGCTCTAGGGACCATCCCTGACATTTCTCTCTCCTGAACAAGAGTAAAAAGAAGTGTTTCCCACAAAGGCTGGTTTGACAGACCAGGTTTGCAAATGAGAATGGATGACTTGGGCCTAACCGTGTGAGGACGGCGTTATTGATGGGCTCCTCGTCGTGAGGGCAGCTCAATGTGTATTTAATAGGTTAGTCAGAGGTGTGGAGTGGATGTGTGGAGAGGGGGGGCGGGTCGTGCACCTTGTTTTCCTACCTTTTCCTTTCTTGCCTTTTGTGGGGACCAAGTGTCTGGGCTTCTTTTGTTGTTTACTGGTTGCCATTGACTGGTCCCCCCAAGGTGAAGGAGCTATGTTGGGGTTAGGGTAAGGAGGAGTTAGGGAACGAATGATCTCCGACCAGCGACCACTGTATATCAATTTGTGACTCCGTTTATTCTGATTTATTGTGCCTATATATGAAATTGCTGAGAAACAATGTCTTGTTTTGTAAGCTCGTCGTTGCTCGTAATGTAAATGATGGTAACCTCAGTGTCTTATGAGTTGAAATAAAGGTTTGAAATTAAATGAAAATGAAATGAATATAAATTAGGGATGCTCGATATTGGCTTTTTTACCGATACCGATATTCCGATATTGTCCAACTCTTAATTTCGATACCGATACCGATATCAACCGATACCGATATATGCAGGGTTTCCCCCCAAAAAAACTGAATAATTTCAGGTAATTAATCATTTCACTGGATGCATTCAAAAGGCTTTCTAAATGTAAGCATTATCTGTGCAAAATATGATAATTAAAAAAGTAAAAATTAACATTACATATCTCTTGTTGTTGAATTAAACCAACATGCATACTTTTGACAATAAATAAAATAAGAATTGGTTCTTACTTGCTTGCCTGGGTAAATAAAGGTTAAATAAATGTAAAAAAAAAATAAAAAATTCCCCCCCCCCGATACCGATATTTTCCGATATCACATTTTACTGCCGATATCGGCCGATAATATCGGACATCCCTAATATAAATCTATAGAATGTTCCCACAACACATGGGTGGGTGGGTTGTGTGTGTGTGTGTGTGTGTGTGTGTGTGCACACGTGTGCCTGAGAGACTACAGCAGCTTCCTTGCAGTCAAACAGTGATGTGTGCTTTACAGTAGGTGTGTCTGTCGCTCAACGGGTGCTTTTTAAACAGGCCGAGGTCACGTTACACACGGCCCTGCCTCACTTCCCTCTGGTGTTATCCTGCGTGAAACCAATTAGAAACTAAATACTCCTTGGCTCCATGATGGACTCTAGAATATTGATCTTTCTCTCTATTTCTTAACCATCTCTTTTGACGGAACACATCCTATTAAAGCACCCTGTCAGCCTGTGTTTCTCTGATTACAGGCTGTTAGGAATATTTCTACGCCTTTCCTGGTCTCTCTTTTATGCTTTGCTAAAGTTTGTTTGTTCGGCAGTATGACTGGTTCTACCACCCACAGTAGAAATTGAACAATAGAATGGTGTTCGCTTAGTGAGTTTCTACTGAAGCCTTATGGTTTGGAGTGTTCGAGATTCTACTGAAGCCTTATGGTTTTGGAGTGTCAAAGATTTTATTTGCCATGTATGGACGAATCCACATTGGAATACAGGTACAGAGCAAACACTGTGCGTCTACAACTAATCCAATACAGGAGCAGAGTAGAAACGGTACAGGAAAAATATGTAAAAACACAGACAGTATAAAAGGACAAATGCTAAAATTGATATCAACTTCCCCTAAAAGTGCATATCATAGTTAAGTGCATAGTAGGGCTGACCTTCAAAGCTTTTTTTGGCAATCGAAGCTTCGGGGCCGAGCTTCGATTTTAATTCGAAGCTTTGAAATTTTTTTTTTTTTTTTTTTTTTAACACTTTGGTTGCCTAAGGTTAAATTAATGATATACCATAGATTGCCAGCGCTATTTGTCTATGGAGAAAGTCCCCTTCTTTGCAGGGCTATAACTTTTTAAATTCTATTGCTACATTGCCATTATTAGGGCCCATTCAAAGTCCTATATGTATTGTTCATTGTGTAGCAACGTTAAACTTTTTCATTCACATATTCATAGTAAAGTATGGTCTAATGTATAAGTATGTTTTCATCTCTTTCTGCAGCTTTCTCCAGAACGTGATATATAGCCCCAAATGCATTATATTGATGATGAAATACAGTTTGATGGCAATCAGCGCGATATAAAAAATTCCAACTAGACGTACTTCTAGAAGTTACTACACGTCATCTGATGTTGACCGGATGGGCGAGGGGGCGTTTATAATTCCGTGGGCAGCGTTATACCAATCATCTAATGTGGGTCAAATGTTGATAATATCAGTTATTATCGAAGACGGTAACGTTACACGCTGAAACTCACCCCAGTCTCCGCGCGCCGTTGGGCGATCATCGTTGAGTAGAAATTTTATCATTATGGGATATATTATTACCCGGTCCATCTCCAGCTTGTATAATGGTATATACGTCCAAATCATGTTGTTTATCGAGTTATTGGCAATCGATCGCTATGTAGTGTGACGAGCTAGAGTCACGGGACATGTACCGAGTGGCCGGAAGCAATACGGACGTCTAGCAAAACCTCTACTGCGCTTCCTGTTAAGCGGTTGCGCCGATCGGCCACCAGATGGCGCTCCTGAACCGCCAGAGAGCTCAGTGGGTCCTGCTGGTGGATCTCAGGCCAGCGGAGGGACATTATGAATTCGATCGCAGATTTTTGAAATATTGATATGAGGACGCTGTACAGCGTCCCCCGGCAACTTTAGCATGGCCAGCAAAGACGTGAGAAGACGTGTCCCGGCACTCAAAGTGTTAATATTCTTTTTTTAATATTTTTTTTTTTTCTTTTTTTATCTTATGTTGTGGGACTTGTACAGCACTTTCGTAAACGTTGTTGTTTTTAAATGTGCTCTATAAATAAAGTGGGTTGGATTAATTAATTAAGTAGCCCTGTAACTGAGGGGTACAATTCCCTGACTGTATTGATAAGTATGGTATCATTAAACCACTACCGCTTGATGTACTTTAACTTCTGGCCATCCAGTACACGATATCTAAGTATGATGAACACTTTCCCACATATGAAACCAGGTCCACACAAATATAACAGTCGAAGGTTTAATATAGCAAAAGGTATATACAACATTCACTTAATTACATTTATGATTTGAATGCACTTGTAAGGCAAATGAGTATTCGTAGGCAAATCAACACTGAATGTCCAATCTCTGGTTACGCAGGAAGCAAGTATACAACCTGGTTCTTTAGGGAAACTATAGCGATGGTACTTAAGGATTATAGCGGGATACTAAAGGGGTCCTGCTGGTTGTAAGTCAGTAAGGGGGGGGGGGGGTTTGGAGAGCCGTCAGCTGCATCCCATCTGGCCAACGATTCCTGGGGAGAATTCAGGTACAGAAAACAGTGCCTGCAGGATCTTGATCCACAGATGAATACACTTGGGCCCTCTTGTAGACGGTAGCTGTAGGTCCACAACGAAGGAGAAGCGAGGCGGCCTCGGTCTGGGTTGAGCGCCGTCTCACCTGGGCTCCTCTCGGGGGTAATTCCAACACTCACTGGCGTTGGCTGTTATCCGCTCTACAAATCAAAGCACCCAAAGCAAATAGATATTCCATGCCGTATAGGCTCAGCAGTCGTCCGGGTAGGTAATCCAATGTGCAGGTCCACTCGTCCTCGCCCAGAACTCCTCGGATGAAAGCACCACGCGTGGTCTGCCCAGCCTGGTTAAGACTCTAGATAACGCGAGGAAACTATGGGGGTGCTGCTCACTTTAGAACTTTAACCGAACGATGCACCATACATAATAGACTATTATTACTTAATAGAAATACGTCCCACTCGACGGTACAGTGCCAAACTATGACAATTCAGCTATGAATTTACACAAGGTCTCAATGCCTATTCTGGGGCCAAAAATAGGCCATACTGCACCACACGTGGGTCGTGGGTGAGGCTTCACGTCTGTTACTAGGTTGGAGGGTAAAGGACTAATGGACTAAAAGAAAGTTCTACTTTACTTGCGCCCTATTTATATGCACGGTGAACAAATAGTACCATTCGTATTTCGGTAGCCGTATTCCTACGCGGAACCGGGGCTAGTTGGGACATGTTCGTCGGCACTATTGAACTTGACTCAAGGGGCCTGTCTGCTGGCGCCAGGTTCTTGTCCAATGAGAGAATGAACTATTATGGGCTGTAGTAGACTAAAGGGATATTCAGTGTATATGTACAAAGAATATACAAGGGATATCAAACGATATACAAATACTATTAAATATATATCCATAAATAAATATATATATTCGGTTTAATCTGATCCTTCACAACAAGCCCCTTTCGTGACTGACGCATCCAACAAGGTTTCACTCGGCTGTGTGATTTAATTCAAGGTGGATCGCTGTTGTCGTTTGAACAACTTCAGATTTCATGGGAACTACCAATCCCCTAAATCAAGAATGTTTAAGATGAATGAAGTAAGATTTTGATTATTTGAAATATGGCCTGTGTAGACTAAACTATGCACAGAATTATGTCTGTCTACAAGGTCCGGATTCTACATGGTCCGGCAATGTAGACCTTGTAGACTCCACTACAGACCAATTATTAGTGAATATTCATGCATTTTTAAGAAGGGCAACTTCCACAAAAAAACAAAGAACTCACCAAAACATCTCAGTAGCACCTTATCTAAATGTTATATTTCATATATGAAGATTCATATTTATTTATGTATTGCATGCATTTCTACATTTTATTTCCTATTTTGTTTATTCATCCCAGTATCTTTCTTTCTTATGTGTGGAATTCTACAAGGTGCGCGCACACACACACACACACACACACCTACACACACACACACACACACACACACACACACACACACACACACTTACATTTAGTCATTTAGCTGACGCTTTTATCCAAAGCGACTTACAAGTTCTGTACGACAAGACAGCAAGAAGGGTACAACTCTATCAGCTGAGTAACAATGTTCATCAAAGTGTTGCGTGTTACAGTGTAGGTTAGTTTATTAGGACAAGTGCATGACAGTAAGGTTAGTCACGGTTAGATTTTTTTTTTTTTTTTTTTTTTATATCATTTCAGATAATGGTTGAAGAAGTGAGTCTTTAGTCGAAAGATTGGACGGGATTCGGCTGTCCTAACTGGGATGGGTAGTTCACACACACACACACACACACACACACACACACACACACACACACACACACACACACACACACACCTACACACACACACAAATCGAAGTAAAAAAAAAAAAATTGGATTTTTTTTTTTTTTTTTTTTATATATTTTTTTTAACTTCGATTTTTTTTTTAATGTTCGAAGCTTGTGCCATCGAATCGAACGTTCGAAGCTTCGAAGCATTTAAGACAGCCCTAGTGCATAGTGGCACAAATTACAGTAAAACTGCATATAATCAAAGTGCATGATGCACACACACAAAAACAGCACTTCCACAAACCTGACTAATAACACTAATAAACACACAGAAACAAAATAGGATAAAATACAAAACTAGCCTTTGGAGTTATTCAGGCTGCACACAGCACTGGGGAAGAAGCTCTTAGTAAACCGAGAGGTAGAGCATGTGATAGAGCGGTAACGTCTGCCCGAGGGGAGGGGGACAAAGAGGCCTGCAGCTGGGTGACCAGAGGGGTCGTTGATAATGCCAGAGGCACGGGAAAGCAGCCTGGCACCATAGATCTCTTCTAGAGCTGGCAGGCTAAACCCGACTGTCTTGCGTGCGAGACGCGCACAATTCTGTTCAGAGATTTCTTCTCCTGGTCTGTGATGTTACCAAACCATACAGTACAGGAGGAAGTAAGAACGCTCTCGATCACACAGCGATAGAAGTTGTGTAGAATCACCCTGTTATTTGTGAACTCTTTCAGTTTCCTGAGAAAGAAAAGACGTTGCTGGGACTTTTTAACAATGGTTTTGGTATTGGAGTGCCAGCTCAGGTCATTTGAAATAGTGACCCCAAGAAATTTAAAACTGCTCTCCATCTCCACCTCTGAGCCATTTATGGTAATAGGGAGATGTTGCTACGTCTAAAATCGATGACTAGCTCCTTCGTTTTGGAAGCATTCAGGGTGAGGTTATTGGTCTCACTCCACCTAACTGTTGAGATTCTACTGAAGCCTTATGGTTTTGGAGTGTTGAGATTCTACTGAAGCCTTATGGTTTGGAGTGTTGAGGTTCTACTGAAGCCTTATGGTTTGGAGTGTTGAGGTTCTACTGAAGCCTTATGGTTTGGAGTGTTGAGTTGACAATGATCACCGGTATCTGTGTTTAAAATAACTACTGCTGCTGAGTCAAGTGGAAGTCTATCTATGATGTACACACAACAGTAGATCAGCCCCACCGACCCTCGAGGGCCTGTCTCACACACAAACACACACACACACACACACACCCCCCCCCCCCCCCCCCCCCCCCCCCCCACACACACACACACACACAGAGTGAGGCACACTCTTGGCCAGAGCTGGTACCCATATCCTTTCAAGCTGTGAGCCATACAGCCTCCATAGCATTCAATGAAAGTCCACATTTTCTTTTCTTTCATTGACTCCTCCAGCTCTCTGGAAGAGTTCCAGAAGAGTCTATACTGAACACTGAAGAGTCTATACTGAACACTGAAGAGTCTATACTGAACAGACTGAAGAGTATACTGAACACTGAAGAGTCTATACTGAACACTGAAGAGTCTATACTGAACAGACTGAAGAGTCTATACTGAACACTGAAGAGTCTGAAGAGTCTATACTGAACACTGAAGAGTAGGGCTGCAACTAATGACTATTTTGGTAGTCGACTAATCTGTCGATTATTTTTTCGATTAGTCGACTAATCGAAAAACAATTATATATATAAAAAAAAAAAAAAATGTTTTTTTTTTTTTTTTTTTTTTTTTTGCACTACCTATCTTTGTGAAAGTGGCTTCTCAGCTCTGGTCCAGCTGAAGACAGAGCAGAGGAACAGATTGGACATTGAGCATGACCTCATAGTTGCTTTGAGACTCTTGTCAGGACCAAACAACATCCCCAGTTATCCCATTAGTTCCCCCAAACTTACCGTCGGTCTGTTATGTTAAGCTAAGAAGTCTTCAGCTGGCTGGACCAGAGCTGAGAAGCCACTTTCACAAAGATAGGTAGTGAATGACTAATCGACGCAACAATTTCTCGTCGACGATTTTTCATAATCGACGTCGTCGATTATGTCGACTAATCGTTGCAGCCCTACTGAAGAGTATACTGAACAGACTGAAGAGTCTATATTGAACAGACTGAAGAGTCTATACTGAACAGACTGAAGAGTCTATACTGAACAGACTGAAGAGCCTACTGAACACTGAGGAGTCTACAACTGAGGTTTCCCTCATTTACAGTCACGTCGAGTGTACAGACGGGTCTTGTATTTACCTCAGCTGCAAAGAGCACCAGACCTTTATTAGAGAGAGGCTTATATAAGAGGCAGGCCTTAATTTCACAAACTGGCCAATTGTAATTGTGAAACTGTGGTGGATTAACTTAATTCACACACCTGTTTATAGGTTGCGGGGTCCGCATGGACAATTTAGCGTCTGGTACCTTCTCGACTCTACCGGAGTCAAATCGAGTTGATAACATGCAGTAGCTTTAGCTAACGCTATCATAGCCATCATGATATGTAATGTCAACTGGACAACGCCAGCCCCGCCTGCCAACGCCATATAGATAGCGAACGTTAACTAACGTTTGCAAACCAAAGCCAACGTCATCCAGCCGACACCACAGATCTAGCTATGACAACGTTAGCTAACGCTAACGAAGTGACCGTAGGGAACGGTAGAGAGGCAGCACTTAATTTGCATTGGCAAGAGTTTATCTCATTCTATATCACGGCACGAAAAATATGATTGTATTGGAAGCAGGCCTGTATTTGTCTGCATGTATCAAAAACCCCTGTCCATTATTAGAGGCCCGTCCTCTATTTGAATACCCTCCACTATTAGAGGATTTACGGTATACAGAAATAAGCTAAATAAAAAGAATATAAAATCGCATATGAAATCAATCATAATAATAGGACAACAAGACGTGGCAAAAAGCAAGGATAATAGATACATCAATTAAAACACGTACAACTTGACAATGGTTGGAGATCAAGGTTTTAAACTCTGCAACAGAGGGGAGCATCTCGAGCTTTAAGGACGGTTGGAGTTCATTCCATGAGCTAGAGGGGCGTCATGGCAAAATGCAGATTGACCCTGTTCTGGGCAAACTCTGGGGACCTTAACACATTCCCTGCCATGACTTATATCCATCAATGTAGCCTCACTGCCACCACTCTAAGCCTATGGAGATGTTCACCTTCTTTGCAGGGCTATAACTTTTTAAATTGTATTGCTAAATTGACATTACTATTGCCCATTCAACATCGATTATCTATCGTTCAGGATGTTTGGGTTACGTTATACTTTTTCATTCAAACATTCATACAAAAATACCTTCTAGAATATAAGTGTTTTTCTCGTTTTCTGCAGTAATTCCTAGGACGTGAGTTATAGATATAATATATAGATTATCGATTGCAGTTTATTCCAGATACACGCTATATTAAAAAATTCAACTGTATATGATCCTATATGTTATGCGTCATCATGCGTAGAGGAAAGGGGGGGGGTCGTTTATAATTCAGTTATCGTCAGTAAATGTCAACCTCACCATGAAAAAATTTAAATAACATGATCATAACCAAACCAATTTCAAATGTATCATCAAGGTCTATATTTTGAAGTACAAAATAGATTTGATCGTAATATTTATGAGAATGCATGTTTTTTCACACTACAGGAGGAGACACAATGATGTAAACATTTATTTTTCGATTAACCTAATTGTATGACTTTCTGAATGGCCAGAATGGCAAAAAATAAATAAATCAACAGATATTTTTCTAACCTCACCTTTGGTCATGAAGGGCTGTTGTATCAATATGTGAATCAATTATGTACTTTGTGTCTTTCCATTGGCAGGTGAAGCATGCTGTTATAATGCCCCTTTATGGGACAGCCAATGTAACATCCATAATGTTTTCCAGGAAAAGTTGTCATAAAACATGCATCTGGAATGCAATGTCAACCAAACTTCCTAAGCAAAGCTAACTTTTATAAAGATGACATATTAGCAACAATTAGTCATTCTGGTCTTATTTTTTGTATTCTTTACAAGTGTTATGGATGTTACCGTTATGGATGTTACATTGCACGTGACGGATGTTACATTGCGAATGTGTGTTGTTAAGTCCGATTATGACCCCTTTGTTTGAAGTATAATTGACACATTTTAGTTACACTTATTGAGATAAAGATGAGCCTGCAATAAGAAATGTTTTGACCTTTTGGATTTTGAGATAGGTGACAAAATACACAGCGTTATGGATGTTACGGAAATTTACAAGCTTTTCGGACTCACTGAACACATGAAAACTCTGTGAATATCTTTTTCAAAGAATAACATGTTTACTATCACTTTGTAGGGAAGGGTTTGAGGTACCCAAAAAGCACATTCAGGAAAACCTGGCATTTCCTCTCAAGGAATGAATCACAAAAAAGTGCCGTTATGGATGTTACATTTTTGCGTTATGGATGTTACACGTCTGAAATAGACAAAAAACACTATCAAAAATGTGTGTTGTTAAGTCCGATTATGACCCCTTTGTTTGATTTAAATCGGAAGTATTTTATGACTCCTTGTTTGATTAAAATCCAACATATTTCCAGACACAACTTTTTCACACATTGTTGGTCTAGGCAGAGCAGTGTCCACGTTAGCCTACTGCTAATCGGCTGCTGTCGGCCATCTCCCCCTTGCGTCTGCTCAGCCTACATGTGTATTTGTTATTGTTTTGCCGAGTATCGTGACAAGAAACCCACCCCAAAAAACACAGAAACCCCAAATGAAACCAAACCGAAAGTAAATGAGTATTATTCCAGGGACGACATTTCAAGACAGGCCCCAGGAATGAAGGATGCAGTGACCGAGAAGGAGTCAAGCAGAGGGTTCAGAAATGCCACATGTCCACCATGTCCCTTATGGAGGCTTACCGCTGCACTTCCAACCAAAGAGGACAAGTCCTGGGTCAGTTTTGATCAGGTTTTCCTGAATGTGCTTTTTGGGTACCTCAAAGCCTTCCCTACAAAGTGATAGTAAACATGTTATTCTTTGAAAAAGATATTCACAGAGTTTTCATCATGTGTTCAGTGAGTCCGAAAAGCTTGTCAATTTCCGTAACATCCATAATGCTAGGGATGCACCGAATGGGAAATTCTTGGCCGAAACCGATACCGAAAATAGGAAACAGTTGGCCGAAAACCGAATGCCGAAAGGCCGAAAATGATTCATAGAATAGATTTTTTTTACCAATGTTGTTCAGCTACCTTGTTACAAAGGGTCAGATTAAACCGAATATATATATTTATTACTTGAGATATATTGTATAATATTTGTATATCGTCTGATATCCCTTGTATATTCTTTGTACATATACACGGAATGTCCCTTTACCTAGGTACAGGCCAGACCATAATATTCGTTCTCCTATTGGACAGCGACCCCCTAGGCGCCAACGACCATACCCCCAATGGCGAGTTCAAAGCCACCGCCAAGGCTTGTCTCAACATGTCCAGGTTTGCGCAGTAATACGAGACAGAACTGAGGTTGGCACTAGATTATTCACCTTACGTATAAATACGGCGCAGGTGGAAACAGCAGCACTTCGTTCAAAGTATCAGTTCATTCAGTTCATCATTCGTTCAAAGTAACGTATCGTCTTAACGTTAAAGCCTTCACCACGAGTCAACGACCAAGTGAAGTGAGCAACCTTGCGTCTAAATAGAGCACTTAGAACCGCGTGCGAATAGGATAGTAAAAGTGTCAGAGCTTAGTGAAATAACGTCAAGTTCAACATAGTTAATGTGAAGTACCGTGCACAGGAGAATCTACACCGGTGAATGCAGAGCCTTTTCCGGCTGGATTATATTGCTTTTGGTACTGTGGCTGCTGGAGCAGAGAACCGTCTACCCCACTGCTGTGTGGGATCTACCCGTGAGGAGCATCACTCGAGCCCGTCTCTAGGAAGAGGCTGGCTGGCTTTCATACATGCTGTCGCGCCGACCAGGATTATAGCTGCTGCTTTTGTCTGCCGATCGAGGGGAGTATATGTACAGACTCCCGTAGCTGGAGCTTATTGATTCCCCGTTGATCCAGACTTTTGCTCCCGAACATTCCTCTCCCCTGCTGGCTTACAACCGGAGGGAACCCCCCTTAGTATCTCCAGCTGACCTACGAGTGTGCCTTATATAATTCTTATGCTACAGGTGGTATTAATTATCCCCATCGTAATATGCTCATGGACTTACGCTCTTGACCTATTCATGCACATTCTTCGCCATACAAGCGCGACCCTAATTCTCAATACTGTAATCTACTATTGCTGCTCTTCTAATAAATATTCTAAACAGGACTTTCTTTGTTAAGCTGTATTCTTGTGTGGGTGTTCACCATATATACCGTGTACTGTATGGCCAGTAATTAAAGTACATAACTAAGTAGTGGTTTAATAATACCATACTCTCAATACAGTCAGGGAATTGTACCCCTCAGTTACATACCTGATTATGGAAAAATATATGATTATGGCAAAACTTAACTTATATAATAAATAATCACTATTATGGGTCCATAAAACATTTATTCAGCACTTCTGAATGCATACAGTACATTCATTCCAATTCCAACCCCCCCCCCCCCCCCCCCCCACCTCCTTCAATGTACAGTTTCTACTAGTCTGGTCAGTTTGGGGCAAATATGGGGTCAAGGCTGCAAATAATGATTAACATTTGAGCCAATGTTTTTCTGTTCATTTAGGGTCCAATAAAGAAAAAAAAGCAAGGAGCCCAAAAAATCAGGTAGGCGAAGTCTCAAAAAAACGGCCACGCCCACTTTTTAGACCTGACATTTTGTATCTCGGCTCCTGGAGGTCGCAGAGAGTTGATTTCGGGCTCAAAAGTTGCGGAAACACCACATTTATATTAGTGTTATGAACAAACATATGCTCTAAAACCTTAACTTTGAGATATTCATGAAAAACCTTTTTTTATCTCTGAATTGATCAGCGCCCAAGCCACTTCAGCCAAATCTGCTCATGAAGGCCATGCAGTTAGTTTGGGCCAAAGTTCTAAATCTACTCATGGGGCATACTAGTGTTTAGGTTGAGGCTTTGTTATAAGATGAGGACCCCAACAACCACCCAAGAAACAAAGCAAACGACTTGAAGTCCAAAAAAACTAAAAAAAATGTATCCACTTTTTCTCCGCTTTTTCTATTTTCCATCCCAATTCCACTGTGCCAATTCTTCCCTCCCCTGTCTTGAACATTGCTCGCATATGCCCCCCACTGGCCGGTTGTAGGGAGGATAGAAGCCTTGCATCACGTGTCCCCTCTGATACACGAGGAGGTAGCCTGTCACATCTTTTCACCTGCCAGCGCGGACTCTCATTGGCGAGGTGTAACGTGTGGGAGGCTCACTCTACCCCCGCCATTTCCTGTCTCTGCTGTGCAGGCGTCCCCAACCGACCTGTAGGAGTCGCTGTCCACAATGTCCAGATTACCACCCATCGACTTCCACCCGCTAACTCTGCCAATTGAGTTAGTATGACAGCTGGTCCAAGCCGGAGGCAACGCAGACAACCGGAGTCGAACCCGGTGTCTCTTGCGTTGGTGACAAGTGCAATGTCCGCTGCACCACCCAGCCGCCCCCCAAAACAACCTTATTTGAACACATCGCACATCCCATCACACAGGATTCAAACACTTGCTGAGGCACTTGCAATAAATGAGACATTTCATCCCCCTGCCAGCACAAGAACATGAGGTGCATTTATTAGATCTGCAGCTACACACCACTGTTACCTGAGACAATGTGTCTCCTGCGGAAACTGTGCTCCACTTGACGAAGAGTTTCTCCCCATCGGTAGTCCATCCCCATTCAACAACCAGGGGACAAGGGAGTTGTAGAAGGCTGTTCCCCCACAGCCATCCTGCCTGGACTGTATCTCTCAACAGATGCTGTAGAAGTGCATCCTGTCTTGGGGGCAGGTCTCGCAGCTCATCTTTAACTGACTGCTTGAACAGTTGGAATCTGAGTCCATCTATACTTGCACAGTCGTACAGTCCAGCCTTGTTGTACCAGCTCATTACCCAGGGTTCAATAACTTCCATGCTGTTCCTAACAGTCTCAATACTAGGGCAGCAACTTAGTCCTCTCAATGCAGCAGTGAACTCTTGTCAACTTACTGTGGTTCATCCAGGCTTTGAATTGAGCATTCTTTGATTGGCCAAAGAAGGCGCTCACAGAATCACAGCCACTGAAATAATGGAACACAGGCATGGCATCAGCCACATCTCCACCAAGCTTCTTGTGTGCTTCTGTGATTGAGTTGAACTGGCATTTGTCCGGAACAGCAAAGTCGACGAAGTTGCAAATCACAACATACTGACCGGAACTTTGTAGTGAACCCTAGTAGGATGACAACTACATTGGACAACTACAAATTCCCAATAATGCTGTAGTATAAGTAGGTAGCTTACCAATAAGGGCCTTCAAATTTATGTTTTGTTGCACCTCTCCATCAGATCTCACAATTGAACACATAGAAAACTATGTAAACCAAACAAGCAGGAAACGATGTAGACTCACGTCTACACACATCTAACAAAACATTCCGTCAGGTCCTCTGAGTGCACGAGTGAGTGAGTGGACGAGTGAGTGAGTGGATGGTGAGTGAGTAGGTGAGTGAGTGGATGAGTGAGTGAGTGGATGAGTGACCACAGGTTTCCATGCTGAGTGAGTGGATGGTGAGTGAGTAGGTGAGTGAGTGAGATGGTGAGTGAGTAGATGAGTGGATGAGTGAGTGAGTGAGTAGATGAGTGAGTGGATGGTGAGTGAGTAGATGAGTGAGTGAGTAGATGAGTGAGTGAGTGAGTGGATGAGTGAGTGGATGGTGAGTAGATGAGTGGATGGTGAGTAGATGAGTGGATGGTGAGTAGATGAGTGAGTGGATGAGTGAGTGGATGGTGAGTGAGTGAGTGGATGGTGAGTAGATGAGTGAATGAGTGAGTAGATGAGTGAGTGGATGAGTGAGTAGATGAGTGAGTGAGTGGATGACTGCCGCGATTACCGCGGTATCGCTGTTACATCACGCCCACCGCAAGAGTAGGCTGAATACCGCGTCACCGCTGTTTTTTTTTTATAATAATAAAGTACCCTTCTCTCGTTGGGCTTGCGGCTCTGCAGATATACCCTACTCCTCTATCGAGGTTCCAAGCGACCCTATTGGGTACCAGAAAAGTCATGTGAAACATTGCAGACCACTGATTGGTCAGAAGAGAGACGCGTCACACGATGGATCGTCTTGCAGTGCTTTTACTTCCTGAATCTCAGCCATTGATCAGAGCTCACACAGTCACAACACGGCTAATATACGTTAGCTCCCACCGGAGACCGGAGTGGATTACCGACATACCGTCGCTCCTCAGGGAACGAGGCATAATGATTTTACTGCAACGAAATGTTATAATAAAAGCCCTTCGTTCTATACACTTGTCTGATTGAAAACTTTATTAACAGACCGCAGAATGGGTACAACTCTGCACGCTCTGAGCAAAGAAAGGAACTGAGATATGAATTGAGTAACGCTTGCCTTGCTATGGTCCGGTAAATACGAACGTGTAACTATATAACGTAATGCCACAAAACGAATGCCTTTGTAATCATAAGTAGTAACGTTATAATAATAATGAGAAGAAGAAAGGGTCGGGGGGTAACCGGCGGGCGCGCCGCTACCACCCCTGCCCGCGACACAGAGGGGATACTTCGAATCCGTGTTTCACTTTTAACGAATGCGTGCTTGCCGAATCCCAAACAATATTCATGCTGCAAAGTCATCCTCTAAAGATAGACATTTAGACTAGAGGCAGGCTATATGCTATAAAGAGTAGACTACAAAAAAAATGCATTCAAACTTTTTTTGTGTGTGTGCGGTAATAACCGCAGCGGTAGGAAATATTTCGCAAATTTGTGCGGTAAGGAAAACATCAATACCGCGGCAGCTAGTGAGTGGATGGTGAGTAGATGAGTGAGTGAGTGGATGAGTGAGTGGATGGTGAGTAGATGAGTAGATGAGTAGATGAGTGAGTGAGTGAGTGGATGAGTGAGTAGATGGTGAGTGAGTAGATGAGTGAGTGAGTGGATGGTGAGTAGGTGAGTGAGTGGATGAGTGAGTAGATGAGTGGATGAGTGAGTGGATGGTGAGTAGAGATGAGTGAGTTAGTGGATGGTGAGTGAGTTAGTGGATGGTGAGTAGGTGAGTGAGTGGATGGTGAGTAAGTGAGTGGATGGTGAGTGGGTGGCATAGCTGTCAACATTGGGTTTTTAAAAAATTTGCAGGTTTTAGCCCCGCCCCTTCTCCTGGCCCCGCCCCCTCAGCCCGCCCCCTCCCACCCGGCCCCGCCCCCTCCCAATGGAGCTGCCTCGTCGCTGCCATCTGCTGGTCAAAACCGGTATTATTTTGTTTTCCTACTGTGTAGAGTGTAAATGCTATAAAAATACAGTAAATTACCTTTTATCGAAATATTAACCATTAAATAAAGGTTGTAATCTGTAAATGCATTTGATTTTACTGTAATTTGACAGTATTTGGAAACCATAGATGCCAGACATTTAGTTTTCTTGCAGCTTTTTTTCTTACAGTCTAAAGTCAGTGAATCCTAAATCTCCACTAGGCAACCACTTAGAACATGAAGAACATATTTAGTATAACAGCGAACAGATATAATAACTAATTGTAAGAATTCTGTGTTTAAAACTGTTTTGAAACAGTTTGTACTCTCCACAGAGGAGAGGTGGGGGGGGGGGGGGTATTTTTGCATCTGAATAGAGCTGCGCCTTAGTTAGCAATCAATCAATGTATTACCAGTGTCTTTATACCTTCATCACTGTAGGCTACATATTAATACGACAACTCAAGAAGAATCAAGAGGTTTATTTGTCACATACAGTGAAATGCAGGTGGTCACGCCCGCATTGATTGTGCAAAATGCAAAAAAATATAGACACAGGATATGCATGATAAAAAAAGACATGCCATGTTCCTGAAAAAGCTATAAAAAATACCTATGGTCATTAATTTAGCAGTGGGAAATGGGAATATCATTTTTGGAACAGTGTGTGTGTCTATTAAGTCTGTGTAGTATGTCTGTATTGAGCCGTACTGTATTGTACCCATTCTGCAATCTGTTAAATAAAGTTTTCATTCATTCTACAGAGAAAAATGAGATAGAAAAAAAGCCAATGCGATTTTGTGTTTTTTCCTCAATATCTCTGCAATGCCTGCGAGTTACCAGTAACTGTATTTGTCATACCATGACAATTCACAACAACTTTTAAAACGGATCAATTTATTTATATGTATAAATCGCATTCAGGAAATTGGGCGTCAGTGAAAGCATGCTATCCGTGGAGGAATGGCAGGAGCAGGAGCAAACGGCTGTTAGTGTTCACCAACCATCACATTTACACATTCCTGCATTTGTATTGTTTTATCCACAGAAGATTTGCAAACCTTTTGTTCCAGAGACAAAAGCCACAGAGTGGGCAATCAAGAGACACTGGCTAAGTTGATTTGATGACACCCTCGGTCCGCGGCCGCCTCGGTGCATCATCTACTCTCTCCCCTGAGCTCTGAGCTCCGGTCGCGTCGCTGTCTTCTTCTGGTCGCAACGGTCTGACTTCCTGTGATAACGGTCTAATCTACACTGCTGCCACCTGTCGTCACGGAGGAGAATTGCACCCATTTTGTAAAAAAAATAATAATAATAATAAGCACAAAATACGTACCAATCCGTGCGCCGTAAAGAGGCCGTGCAGAGGGTCGAAAAACAGGAGAATCCCGGTAAAACCGTGAGTGTTGACAGCTATGGTGGGTGGATGAGTGAGTAGATGAGTCAGTGAGTGGCAGTGATGGGCAGTAGCTAGCTACAAGTAGCGACGCTACATAGCTTAACTACAATTCTCAGTAGCGTGCTGGTAGCTCGCTACTTTTTAACCAGGGTAGCGATCTCTGTAGTGGAGCTATTTATAGAACGAAGTAGTAACGTAGCGACGAGAAACGTTACACGCTACTTTCGGGAGAAACAGTCTAGACTAGAAGATCTGCGAGGAGAAAAAAAAACTCCCCGTAAAAAACCCACTATGATTGGTTGGTTTGTTTAGATATGAGTGACGACTCACGATTGGGTATGGTAGGCCAAAACATTACGGGTAGGCCAATCAGAGGCAGGATAGGGCGGGACTCCAGCCGCAAAGCAGGAAGTGAAAATCAAAACACAGACGTATTGAATGAATGCAATTTAACGGATTACATGAACCAGTCTGCGCGAAATGGCAGAGGGGTTCGATGGCATTGATGAAGATGATGATGTCAATAACAACAATGACTCTCCATGGCCCTATCTGGGACACATTTATGAGTTTGACTGAAAAAACGGCTAAAACATATGCTGCTCTCTCAACACGTCCAGCACTAACTTGAGGACACATTCAGGTGAGCTGATGAAAATCAACTGTTCCACACAAGTCAGTACACTTTGTCAACAGCTTTAACTAAGATGGCTGCTATCATGATGTTTCACTGTAGGCAGAAAATGAACAATATTATTGGGGTGGAGAAAAGAAAAAAAGAGGGAAAAGCAGTGGTTCTCAACCTGTGGGACAGGACCCCCAGGGGGGGTCCCCACATGATTTTGGGGCCATGGAATGTTTTGCGAGTTACATATTTAAATACATTTGGTCATTTAGCTGACACTTTCATTCAAAGCAACTTACAAATTGTGTACAACAAGTCAGTAGGAGTGGTACATATCTAGCAGCCAAGGATAAGTAGTATTGTTTGTCAGTGTCAAGCTTGAGTGTTATACTCTTGAGTACATACTGTAGTAGTATAGACATATTAGCATAGTTGGTAGTAGTATATACATGGTAGCATAATACTAGTAAAATGAAGTAAAACAATTCAGATATTGAAGAAGTGTGTAATACAAGTTCATGTTAAAAGGATGACACAAAAAGCCAGACCGAGGGCTTGTTTCAGTTTTATAATAAACAATCAAACTGAGAATTTTTTTTCCTGCCTATTTGTTTGGTGGAAACTTGGTCACGAAGTAAAAAAAAAAAAAAAAAGTGCCGATGTAGCTAGCTATTTTTGCCATGTTCTTGTAGTGTAGCTTGCTACATTTCTCTGGGGATAGCTTCCATTGTAGTTGAGCTATATTTAATCGAGAGTAACTTGTAGTGTAGCTTGCTACATTTTCCAAGTAGCTTGCCCATCACTGGTGAGTGGATGGTGAGTGGGTGGATGAGTGAGTAGATGAGTGAGTGAGTGGATGGTGAGTGAGTGGATGAATGAGTGAGTGGGTGGATGAGTGAGTAGATGAGTGAGTGAGTGAGTGGATGAATGAGTGAGTGGATGAGTGAGTGGATGAATGAATGAGTGGATGAGTGACCACAGGTTTCCATGCTGCGTAGCTCAGGGTGGTGGTCCTGCTGCACGCTGTGAGAAAGATGAGCTAAAACAGTGAATGATTCTCACTGTGATGTTTAGCCCTTGATGTTCAGTCTGGAACAGCTGCTCACTCAACATCCTCATTTCAAAGGAGGTGTAAGTCAAAGTAGGGCTGGGCGATATGGCCTAAATATGATATCACGATATTTTCTGACCTTTCGGCGATACACGATACACATCACGATGTTTTTCTTTTTTCCCCCAAACAATTCATTATGAGGCTTACCAAGACAGTATTTGAGTTTGCAAGCTAACATTAAAGACAAAATAAAATACCCATGCATTTAGCATTTTTATATTGTATATTAGATTTAGATTCTTGGATTATTAGATTATATATTGCATATATTTAGCAATGAGATATTATATGATTTAGATATGAAATATAATGAATTGAAAATGGGGGACCCTGATGTAAACAAGACGAAAGTCTTTCTCTGGTCTGCATCCCCTTAACAATTGTATGTATTGAGCTGTACTGTACCCATTCTGCAATCTGTTAATAAAGTTTTCATTCATTCAGACGGCAAACAGAATAATTTTGATTGACAGTCGAGTCTGCCAATTACGTCACACCGCTTGCACCCGCCCTGCTGTTCTTGGCACCAATCGGCAAGCGCGTATTCATGTTTTACTTCCGCTTTTGTCCGCCATTGATTTTGACAAGAGCTCAATAACAATATCAACAACGTTGGCTCCCCGCTGCCGACGTTTAGCTTTTAGCTCCGCAGGATGACTAAACGAGGCATAATGATTTTACTGCAACGAATGTTATAATAAAAGCCTTTCCATACATCTGTCTGATTGAAAACTTTATTAACAGATGTGAATGGGCACAACTTACTCAGCACAGGCTGAGATATGAACCGAGTAATGCTTGCTATCTATCTAGGTTGCTATGTTCGGGTAAATACGCTGATGTTATTGAACGTGTATCTATATAACGTTAATGCCACAACGAATGCATTTATTAATCATAAGTAGTAACTTTGATGCAGTAGTGTGTGTGTGTGGGGCGGCGTTGTTCAAAAGTTTGAGCGTGTGGACCAGATTGACGCGACACAATCCTCTTGGGCAAAACATCACGATATCCACGATACGTTTAAAAAGTGTATCGTTAATGAACTGTACCCCGATATTTATATAATATCGTCATATCGTCCAGCCCTAAGTCAAAGGGTTTATGCAGGTCTTATCAGCAGGGCAACACCCCACCCACGGAGATATGGATCACACTTCACAGTAGAGAATGAGAGAATTCTCTATAAATAAAAGGAGAATATTAGTCATAATTTCGGAAACGTTTGAGAATGTCAATTGAAGATCTCAGTTTGTATCACACTCCCATATGACCCATGACCCTAGGGGTGGGGGGGAAATCGATACGTAGTAGTATCGCGATACTTTGCGTGGCGATACTGTATCGATACAGGGACGCCAAGTAACTATATTTAATTATTCATTAAAAATTCAAAATAAATTATAAGGAAGTTTCATTGTTCATTTCAATACCTGTAATAGTACAGTAGTCCACACACACAAGTGCATTCAGTTAAGTTGGAATATGACTGTAATACAAACAGTTCAGTTTGTCAGGTACATGCAACACAGATTACAGTGTTGACATCTGTCTGCTTGAGAAAATACCATGTTCTGCAATATAAATTATTGAAGTGAGATGAACAGACTAAACTTTTTTTTATTAGATAAAACATGTTGACAAAGTTTTACTTTGCAGTTGAAAAAAGGTAATAAATTAAATTTAAAATGTTTAAATAAAAAAGAAAATCGCAATACTCAGCGTATCGCGATATATTTAGTATCGCGATACTATCGTATCGTGACGCAAGTATCGCGATAGTATCGTATCGTGAGGTCTCTGGCGATTCCCACCCCTACATGACCCCACAGTGAGTCCAGTTTGATTACATTTACATTTACATTTAGTCATTTAGCTGACGCTTTTATCCAAAGCGACTTACAAGTTCTGTACGACAAGCCATCAGGAAGGGCACAACTCTATCAGCTGAGTAACAATGTTCATCAAAGTGTTGAGTGCTACAGTGTAGGTTAGTTTATTAGGACAAGTGCATGACAGTGTGGTTAGTTAGGGTTAGGTTTTTTTTTTTTTTTTTTTTTTTTTTTTTTATTCAGATAATGGTTGAAGAAGTGCGTCTTTAGTCGACGGCGAAAGATTGGACGTGTTTCGGCTGTCCTAACTGGGGTGGGTAGTTCATTCCACCATTGTGGGGCAAGGACTGAGAATAGGCGACTTCTCTTTGATGACCCTCCCGGAGCTTGGATAGGAGTAGGTCTGAGGCGGCCAGAAGATGCAGAGCGTAGGGGTCTTGAGGGTGTGTAGTTAGAGACCATTGACCGGAGGTAGGCGGGAGCAGTTCCCTTTGCCGCACGGTATGCTATTATTGGTTATATTTATATTGAACATGTGATTTCACAGATGATGTGATATACAGTCATATCTGGGAATTATGGTGATGTATCTCATTCCATATCATCCGTGCCTAGAGCCCTATATCCCACTAGCCGTACTACTGATCCAGGTATGTTCACACAGCCGGTGTTGTCATGGTCTGTAATGTGTCGTGTTGTCATGGTCTGTAATGTGCCGTGTTGTCATGGTCTGTAATGGTAATGTGGCGTGTTGTCATGGTCTGTAATGGTAATGTGGCATGTTGTCATGGTCTGTAATGGTAATGTGGCGTGTTGTCATGTTCTGTAATGGTAATGTGCCATGTTGTCATGGTCTGTAATGTGCCGTGTTGTCATGGTCTGTAATGGTAATGTGCCGTGTTGTCATGGTCTGTAATGTGCCATGTTGTCATGGTCTGTAATGTGCCGTGTTGTCATGGTCTGTAATGGTAATGTGCCGTGTTGTCATGGTCTGTAATGTGCCGTGTTGTCATGGTCTGTAATGGTAATGTGCCGTGTTGTCATGGTCTGTAATGTGCCATGTTGTCATGGTCTGTAATGTGCCGTGTTGTCATGGTCTGTAATGGTAATGTGCCGTGTTGTCATGGTCTGTAATGTGCCATGTTGTCATGGTCTGTAATGGTAATGTGCCATGTTGTCATATGCAACGTCTGTGTCACGGGTCTTTGCTGTAGACCTGGTCTATCTTGAGCTGTGAAGTCAACACTCTGCCAAACCTGTTCGCTCCATGAGGCTGGATGGCGTTTGTTGGCGTTTCAGCAGCTGAAACTCAGTCTTCCTCTGGTCATCTCTCCCCATGCAGGTCCTTGACGTGTCGGAGCAGCGGTCAGACGGAGTAGCCAGGTTTCAGTAAAGGAACTGAAGGTAAGTCGTCCGTCCAACAGTGACCTGTCTTCATTAGGGATGCTTAGATATCCGGCTTCGACATGGGTGGTCACATTCTACGCAGCTCCCGGCTGAACCAACGCAACCAGCGTAACAGAACAACAACAAACTATTTTGTGCATTTTCTACTTTCCCTCCTGTGGATTATGGACTTGTACCTGAATTCACCACTTAAACAACAACTCCAGACAGAAGTGGAAAGTAGCGAAAACGCAAAACGGCAGTCCCATTGTGACTTCTATTTGTTAACGGGCTCGGAGAGGAAGCATCTAGCCTCTGGAACAGCGGCTGTTCACACACTACTTACAGCGAACCCGGAACGCAAGAGGTTACCCCCCGACAGGCAAGTTTGATAGAAAATCAATGATTCTATTATATCTGCTCCTGTCGGGTGACATTCACCAGAACCCGGGCCCCGTCATGACACGGAACCAGAGATGACCGTTAGGTCTGTTGACCCAGGACACGGCGGCTAGCATCGCTAGCACAACAGGACAACTGCTACCTACACAGACGGCGGCGGCGGACGACACGATCAATGGCAACATTCCTCCACTATCACCTCTTCAAAATAACCCACGAGAGGCCACAGCGAGAAGGAATGAACTGGGGTTCACAATCGTGGCGCCCAGCACGTTGCGGGACCCAAACAGCGAGGCATCGCCCGATGGCCGGCGAGCTAGCCAGCGAGCTAACGTGGCTAACAGCAATGGAAATAGGACCCAGGAAGCTGACGTGGCTAACAACAATGGACATGATAGGACCCCATCGCCACCCGGTCAACCAGACACCACAGACGATCAACACCTTGAACTCGACAACATAAACCAAATAACGAACACAAATGGACTTCACATATTCCACCTTAACATTAACAGCCTGAGACCTAAACTGGCTGAAATCAGACAATTGTTTTTGAACGGTAAGGCAAACATATTGTGTTTAGAAACAAAACTAGATTAATCTGTACAGGATCCAGAGATTGAAATCGAAAACTATTCAATAGTCAGGAGGGATAGGAATCAGTATGGAGGTGGCGGTGTATATTCACAAAGATACCAAATTCATCAACCGTACTGACCTTAACCATGATGAAATTTAAACTGTTTGGATTGAAATCTTATTAGAAAGGGCGAAATCAGTACTAGTAGGCACAATCTATAGACCGTCAGAACAGAGTGGCTTCTATGACATGAGCTGGGGTGGAGGGTGTAGAAAATATTCTTATTGGGGACTGGAACACGGATATGCTACGTAAAGCAGCACCCGTCTTCAAGGCCTTCAGTAGGTTTTGTGATCTGCACGGTTTCAGCCAGCTAATCACCCAACCCACAAGGGTATGTGATTCAACACAAACCACCATTGACCTCATTCTGACCTCTGACAAGTCCATGATCTCCAACAAAGGGGTGATAGCATGCGGGTTAAGTGATCATTATATGATTTTCTGTACCCGCAAAAAGCTAAAACAAAAGGCCGGCTGTCACAAAACAGTCACATCTAGGGACCTCAAAACCTACTCTAGAGAGGCCTTTAACCAAGAACTGGAGAGCATGGACTGGTCAGATGAGCTCAGTGGTACACAGGTTGAAGATGGGGTGGATTCAAAACCAAATTCACAACAACAATACTTAACAACATGGCACCCCTAAGAACCACCAGGGTTAAAAATCGCGCTGAGCCATGGATGCACACTGAAATACTGACCGCTATGAAAACCAGAGACAAAAAATGCTCTGAACTTCATAAAAGTCAGACAAAGCTTTCCAAAAGCTCAAACAGTGAACTCCAAGCCCACGTGGTTGAACAAAAAATTTAGAGAAACAGACTAAGAAATGACAAACACCATGATCAAAACCACACAAAAGAATTTCATCAATGACAAAACTGAGAAAAACTAAAACAAACCCGCGAACTTTGGAAATTACTCAACAACCAACTAGGCTGCAGCAAAAAACTAAACCAGATTTATAAACATAAACATAAAGACAGAAAACACGCTCATCACAGACAAACTGGATGTGGCCAAATACCTAAACATATTCTTTACAAACATAGCCACAACACTGGTTAATAAACTACCCTCCCACTCAGGGCATTATGGGGTAGAACACATAGTAGCATACTACAAAAACCTAGGGGTCCGCAAAGACGACTTCAAACTGGAAATGGTAACAACAGATGAGGTACTCTGAGCGCCCTCCAACCTAACAAGGCCACTGGCCATGACAACATCCCCTCCAAATTCCTCAGAGACTCAGTAGCCGCCATCACCCCCACACATAATAAACCTCTCCATAAAACAGGGACACGTCCCCAAGGACTTCAAAATTGCGAGAGTGACCTCTTTGCACAAAAAGGGCAGCAAATTAGATTAGATTGTACCTGTTGCTGTTTCTATTCTTACCTCCATCTTGAAAGTCATGGAAAAAATTGTCTACGAACAGGTCGAAAAGTACCTAGCGGGAAAAACGCATGCCTTCTCTATTTGAACGACTACGTCAAACAAGAGGTGGACGCGGGCAAATACTGCGGCATGGTCATGCTGGACCTACAAAAGGCCTTCCCCAAGCGGGAATCGAACCCTGGACCTTCTTGCTGTGAGGCGACAGTGTTAACCACTACACCACCGTGCCGCAAGTGTAAGGTGTTGGTAGTGTTGGTGGTAGTGTAAGGTGTTGGTAGTGTTGGTGGTAGTGTAAGGTGTTGATAGTGTTGGTGGTAGTGTAAGGTGTTGGTAGTGTAAGGTGTTGGTGGTAGTGTAAGGTGTTGGTGGTAGTGTAAGGTGTTGGTAGTGTAAGTTGTTGGTGGTAGTGTAAGGTGTTGGTAGTGTAAGGTGTTGGTGGTAGTGTAAGGTGGTGGTAGAGTGTTGGTGGTAGTGTAAGGTGGTGGTAGTGTTGGTGGTAGTGTAAGGTGGTGGTAGTGTTGGTGGTAGTGTAAGGTGGTGGTAGTGTTGGTGGTAGTGTAAGGTGGTGGTAGTGTAAGGTGTTGGTAGTGTAAGGTGGTGGTAGTGTAAGGTGGTGGTAGTGTAAGGTGGTGGTAGTGTAAGGTGGTGGTAGTGTAAGGTGTTGGTAGTGTAAGGTGGTGGTAGTGTAAGGTGGTGGTAGTGTTGGTGGTAGTGTAAGGTGTTGGTAGTGTAAGGTGTTGGTAGTGTAAGGTGTTGGTAGTGTAAGGTGTTGGTAGTGTAAGGTGTTGGTAGTGTAAGGTGGTGGTAGTGTTGGTGGTAGTGTAAGGTGTTGGTAGTGTTGGTGGTAGTGTAAGGTGTTGGTAGTGTAAGGTGTTGGTAGTGTAAGGTGTTGGTAGTGTTGGTGGTAGTGTTGGTGGTAGTGTAAGGTGGTGGTAGTGTAAGGTGTTGGTAGTGTAAGGTGGTGGTAGTGTAAGGTGGTGGTAGTGTAAGGTGGTGGTAGTGTAAGGTGTTGGTAGTGTTGGTGGTGGTAGTGTTGGTGGTAGTGTTGGTGGTAGTGTAAGGTGTTGGTAGTGTTGGTGGTAGTGTAAGGTGTTGGTAGTGTAAGGTGTTGGTAGTGTTGGTGGTAGTCTAAGGTGTTGGTGGTGTTGGTGGTAGTGTAAGGTGTTGGTGGTAGTGTAAGGTGTTGGTAGTGTTGGTGGTAGTCTAAGGTGTTGGTGGTAGTGTAAGGTGTTGGTAGTGTTGGTGGTAGTCTAAGGTGTTGGTGGTAGTCTAAGGTGTTGGTGGTGTTGGTGGTAATGGTAGTATTGGTGGTAGGGGTGGAACGATACATCGATCCAGATCGATATATCGATCTATTATCAATTATCAAATAGGATCGATGCAACGTAAAAAGATCGATTCATATTGCGATACTCTTATTTTGAAAATCCCCTGGTGAGCAATGCATATCCGCCCGGCCGCCACAACAGTAGCTCAGTAGATGTTTATTGTGAGCGATCTGTGGTGCTGAAAGAAAGTACTTCTATTCTCTTCTATAAATGCAGTCCATTTGTGCCGTATCTTACAGGCATCACTCAACAAGCTGATGGAGACTATTGAGAAAGCGGAGCCATTCTTCATCCACTGTATTCGTTCCAATGCTGAAAAGGTAACGTTGTGACGAACGTTCACTCTTTTGTTAGAGCTGCACTTTTATCTTAAAGGAACACGCCGCCATTATGGCAAATGTTTTTTTTTTTTTAAACTTTCTTTTTGAGCGTTTATCGCTTTTCTGGTCAAGCATGACCGACAGATACAGGGTGAAACGGGATATAGATCAGGGGAAGACATTCTGGTAAATGACGGCGGGTCCGGGAATCGAACTCTGAGTCCACCAGATCCGTGACGCAGCACGGTTTTCCCCGACGCAGAAATAGCGCCGAGATATGCGGTGAGCTACTGGAGCCCCCCTATGGCAAATGTTATTACCGTCTTCTCCAGAGTCGGACAAGAAGGCAGATACCAATTTCCTCTTTGTGCGTTCAGTAGAAAGCCATCCGGCTGCAAGCTAGCCTAGCTTAGCACAAATGAATGGAAGCGGATATGGATCGGCTAGCCTAGGCGTTGGCCAAAAACACCTCTCCCGGAGTTTGAAGCTAGGCTAGCCGATCCATATCCACTTACATTCATTTGTGCTACGCTAGTTTTGTTGTACTGTACTTGTGCTGTATAATGACAATACATTTGAATCTAATCTTAATCTAATCTAATCTAGGCTAGCTCGCAGCCGGATAGCTTTCTACCGAACGCACAGAAAGGAAACGGGTATCTCTCTTCTTGTCCGACTCTGGAGAAGACGGTAAGAAAATGTTCCCATAATGTCGCCGTGTTCCTTTAAACATGTAGCGATAGGTGTGACAGTTGAGCTTGTTCATCTGAAAACACTGTTCACTCTCGCCGTGTCTCTCCTGTTACACTAGAGGGCGATGCACTTTGATGATGAGCTGGTGCTGCAGCAGATCAAGTACACGGGCCTGCTGGAGACGGTGCGCATCCAGAAGTCCGGCTACAGCTCCAAGTACACATTTCAGGTGAGCTCTGCCGGTGGGAACGATTAAAAAAAGAAATTAAGAAGGTCTTATTTATTATTTGCCACACTGTACATGTCGTTGTTTATTCTATCACTTGTACGCCTCTGTGAATTGACGCAGAGAGAGAGAGAGTATTTAATTTCAAACCTTTATTTAAACTCGAAAGGCAACAGAGGTTTCCCTCATTTACAGTCACGTCGAGTGTACATACAGAAATAAGCGACGACAAAGAAAAAACATAAAATAACACATTATATAAAATCATAAATAAGATGAACAAGATGAGGCAAAAAGTAAGGATAACAAATCAATTAAAACAAGTACAACTTGATTGACAAAAGTTGGAGATCAAGGTTTTAAACGCTGCAACAGAGGGGAGAATCTCAAACTTTGAGGATTGTTGGAGTTCATTCCATGAGCTAGAGGGGCATCATTGTGAAATGCTGATTTACCCTGTTAAGGGCCCAGGTTCCAAAATTCCATTCCAATAATGGTATAGTATAAGGAGGTAGCTTACCAATAAGGGCCTTAATGATTAATCCAGTACATGGCATGGATTGATGAGGTTTTCTTTATTTTAAGGAATTTGTTGAGAAGTTCCGAGTGCTGCTACCTAAGGGGGCGACGGCAGCGCCAGGAGAAATAACTGAGCTGCTGCAGAAGATGGGCCTGGATCAGACCACCTACCAGATAGGCAAAACCAAGGTAATGATCGTGGAACACATCAGCGGTCGCTCAGTCTGAATGTGGACCTTGGTGTAACTCCCTCTACTTGCAATGATGACAGCGATGCGTTCTTGATATTACTGATTGGATTTATTTCAATCCGAACCGAACCGATTTTACTCCGAACCGTGAGAACTGTGAACACATACATGAAATACAATAAATCACAGCTCAAACAATAACAACATACATCCATATTATCTCTACTTGTCTCTTAGTGGCACATGTCTTTGCAATGTTGTTAACCAAATGAACTTAACCTACAAGCACATTACGTCCTTCAATCATTGATGCTTAGCAAGCCTTTAGCTAGCACCTTAGCTACATGGCATGGGCCTACACATAGCAACATTTACGACACCAAACGTACCTTATTGGCTGCATGCAATACGAGAGGAAATGATGGACTTTAGCAGATTCTTCTTCTTGTTACCTGTTTATTGCACAATGTTGTTTTATTGGATTCTATTATATGTTGCACTACTGTATTGCACATCGTTGCGGGCAAGACCACCCGCATTTCATTGTATACTTGTATGCCGTGACAAATAAAACTCTTGACTTGACTTCTTCTTGCTAGGAGCTCTACCCACTGGTTGTGGCCGAAACTTCCACTTATATAAGGATGTGCGAGGTTCTAGAATGTTCAGCTATGACATCATCACGAACGTTCCAGAATGTTGTGGCAGAGCTAATGTTCTAGCCTGTTCTAGCCTGTACTACTATGACATCATCACACACGTGCCAGAATGTTCCTATGTACCATTACAATCGCTACACTAGCAGCCTTTAGGTAGGAACCAAACTTAAACTTAAACAGGACTTAAACTGAACACAGAGGCAGTTACACTCGGAGTAAAGGTCTCTTGTCCGTCGTCCACCCAGGTGTTCCTCAAGGAGAAGGACAGCCAGCGGCTCCAGGACATCCTCAACAAGGAAGTGATGCGTCACATCATCACCCTGCAACGCTGGTTCAGGTCCTGTCTCATCAGGATTCACTTCCTGGACAAGAAGGATGCTGCCAAGATCATACAGGTAAAATTTTGATTAACGTTTTTTATCCTAATATATTTAATTTATAGATTAGATTATTAAATTAGATGAAAATGTATTGTCATTATACAGCACAAGTACAGTACAACGAAAATAAGTTTGGCATCCAACCAGAGTGCAAATCTAACAGTAAAGTGCAATAGTAATGTACAGGTGATTAAACTGGGTATAAAATATATAAAGTAGTACTACTTGGTAATAGTGCTAATCATATGTATGTACAGAGTTGTAGTATTAATTAATATTAATTAGTATGTACAGTGATACAGGTATAAAGACACTATGGTAGTAAAGTCATACTGGCCAGCAGCGTAACTAGTAAGAGTAGGTAAGGGATATGTACAGATATAGATATAGTATCTACACATATGTAAAAAAGGATTATATGCAGGTATGTTCAGACAGATGTGGATATATATATATATATATATACGTAAGAAGAATAAAAAATATATAAATATATATATACAGCATTATTGTACATGTTATCATACAGAGTTATATGGGTTATATGCAGGGAGTATAGGACTAGATTTGAACATTAATATGGAACAAGGGGCCAGAGTTGACGGGGGAACCCCTGCGTTTCAGAGGGGCTGGCGGGACTATTATGACGTGAACAGGAGCCGCGCAGCGACGGTGATCCAGGCGGCCTGGCGCACCTCACTGAAGAGGTCGGAGTACCTGAGTCAGCCGGGCCGAGGAGAGGGCGCGGCAGAGAGCCACCCCAGACGCCAGAGGTATGCTCCTCTTAATTTTGTTTTTTTGCAATGGTGATTGTTTTTGTGTTTTTTTGTGTGTGGAACCCAGGAAGACTAGCTGGTTGCTATCGCACCAGCTAATGGGGATCCCTAATAAAATAAAATCAAATCAAATCCTCCATCCCTCTCTACACTGTTGTGTTCTGACAGGCGTGTTCTCCTCCTCCATCCCTCTCTACACTGTTGTGTTCTGACAGGCGTGTTCTCCTCCTCCATCCCTCTCTACACTGTTGTGTTCCGTGTGTTCTCCTCCTCCATCCCTCTCTACACTGTTGTGTTCTGACAGGCGTGTTCTCCTCAAGTTCTAGTTCAAGTTTTGTTTTATTATTATTCATTTTTTTATTCGTCGACTAAAAACACACTTCTTCAATCAATATCTGACATGAATGAAGAAGAAGAAAAAAAGAACTACTAACCTTCTTACTGTCTCTTTCACTAATTCATCTTCCTTGTCTATATTACTACCTACTATGCTAATATTTCTCTACTACTATGCACTCAACACTGCAGCAGTTTCTTGTTACTCCGCTGATAGAGTTGTACCCTTCCTGCTGATAAATGACTAAATGTAGATTATATAAGGTACATGTACATTATAGTGAAGTGCATGGTTCTGTGTGACCCTCCTGAGATTGTGCTTCATACAGTAAAAAGTAAAAGAATAAAGACTAAACACTACACAAAATATACAATATACAAAACACTTGGTAGAAGAGGTAGTGCAAATATTTTAGTAATAAATAGATCAAATATGGTGTAGTGTTAAGTGAAGTAAATGTTGAAGGTCAATGTTTAAAGTGAGTGTGTGCATGTGGATGTTGTGTGCAATTATGGCTGGATATCAGAGACCCCCCCCCCGCTCGCTAACATTTTCACATCCGAAACTGCTGCATTGTCCTGTGGTTCTGTTCTGTTTGCACTCTTACCACTGCTATGCTGACGATTATACGTCTCTTTCAAGTCTGAACAATCTGACAAATGATCTACCCTGTTTGACTGTCTGACTGCTGTCAAGGATTGGATGGCAAACAACTTCCTTCAGTTGAACGCAGAAAAAACTGAGGTTCATATTATAGGTTCAGAAAAAGTCATCTCAAAAGTTGCCACATGCATGGGGGACCCTCTCAACAACTTTGAGGTCCACGCTCAGAAACCTTGGTGTGATCTTTGACCAGCAAATGCACTTTGATCACCACATTAGGTCTCTAACACATACTTGTTTTTTCCATCTGCGAAATATTGCTAAACTTTGATCTGTTTGATCCGGACTATTGTAACTAACTCCCTTTTCACTTGCCTCGATGCGTCCACTTTGGGCCGGCTACAAATGGTCCAGAAAGTCTTGCCACATCACTCCCATCTTAGTTTCCCTTCACTGGCTCCCCGTCAATAGATAGAATTCACTTTAAGGTTCTGGTCATCACCTACAGAGCACTCCATGGTCAGGCACCTGCCTACATCTGCGACCTACTGCGTCCTTACACCACGAGCAGATTGCTCAGGTCGTCTGACCAGGGCTTGCTGGCTGTCCCCGGTCTAGAAGACAAAAGGTGACCGAGCCATAGAAACCGTGGCCCCCAGGGTATGGAATGCTCTGCCTTTGGACCTTAGATCTGTGGTCTCAGTAAACACCTTTAGAAAGCAGCTCAAGGCTGTGCTGTTCAAACAGGCGTTTGGCTAATTATGCTCTGTGTAAATCTTTTGTCTTTTTATCTGTTTTGTTTTTCCTGTTCTTTCACGTTTTTAATTAATTTTCTTTTTCCATGCTGCTATCTTTGCACTTTACTGATATTTTTACTATGTGAAGCACTTTGTGACCCTGGTCTGTGAAAGGTGCTATATAAATAAACATTAAAATTTAAAAAATATGTTTTATTAAGAAATATATTTATTTGCTACACTTGAAATCAAAATAGGGTTATGTTACACTGATTATCAAAGGTTTACATGCAGGTTGCATGGGGATTATTTCACACCCAACCTATATCGAGAATGTTGTATTGGTCAGCTGTTTATTACATGTGCAAGAAAATCACACTGTGACTGAAAATCTGTATCATAAATAATAATAATAATCATACATATGTAATTTATCAAAATAATAATAATCATAAATCTGTAATTTATCAAAAGGAAAACCTAGTTGTTTTGGGTTGGACTAGTATGAATCAGGTTGGACTAGTATGAATCAGGTTGGACTAGAATGAATCAGGTTGGACTAGTATGAATCGGGTTGGACTAGAATGAATCAGGTTGGACTAGTATATCAGGTTGGACTAGTATGAATCAGGTTGGACTAGTATATCAGGTTGGACTAGTATGAATCAGGTTGGACTAGTATATCAGGTTGGACTAGTATGGATCAGGTTGGACTAGAATGAATCAGGTTGGACTAGTATGGATCAGGGTGGACTAGTATGGATCAGGTTGGACTAGTATGAATCAGGTTGGACTAGTATGAATCAGGTTGGACTAGTATGAATCAGGTTGGACTAGTATGAATCAGGTTGGACTAGTATGAATCAGGTTGGACTAGTATGAATCAGGTTGGACTAGTATGAATCAGGTTGGGGCTAATGGCGCTCCTCTAGCAGTAGCGTCATGTTAATATCACTTAATTTGAATGAGTAAATGTGTCCTGGCCAGCGTGGAGAAGCGGGGCCTGACGAGGCAGCGCGTCGTGGAGCACAGCCCCAGCAGGGCTCAGTCTGAGCCCGTCAACGGAGAGGATCCCGACAGCGGGCAGCCCAGGGAGAGGAGGGGGTCCCCGCCGCCCCTCAACAGGCCCCTGTCCCTCCCCCTGGACGCGGAGGCCGGCAGGAAGGACGAGGAGGACCCCCACCACTACAGCTCCCTCCAGCGGTACACCCACGCAGAGGACATGAGGGACAAGGCCGCGCGGTGGAAGGAGAGGCTGAGCGAGGGAGAGCCCACCGACGACTCCAGCCCAGAGCCCCCGCGGCCCCGGAGCAAGCAGGCGGAGAGGCTGCAGTAAGTCCCCGTCTTACAGATCTGTCCGCCTTTCAGACTCGCGTCTCGTGTTGTTTAAACTGCAAGCTCCATTCTCTGCTGCTTTGTTTACCTGCTGCCTCCACCCTGCTGCTGCTTCATGCTGAACACTGAACTCTCCACTCACAAGTACACATGAGCACGCACACACACACAACACACATGCTGCTACCGCTTTAAACAATCACTTTAATTTAAACAAAATGTCAAACAAAATGGAAAAGTCACTTTAAAGGAATGAGGAATAAAAAAGCCACTTTAAGGAAAGAACAGATGTGGTTCTTGTATAGTTTAGCTATAGTAAGTATAACATAATGACGGAGTTAAAATTGTATGTTGTATAGTAGTGTACATAGGAACCAGTGCCTTCTCAGGAATTTATTTATTATCTATTTTTATCATGCACTTCTTATGTCTTACCTTTCTTCTTTTTTTTTTTTTTACCATGTCTATTTTATTATTGTATTATTACACAATCGATGCGGGCATGACCACCCGCATTTCACTGTATGCCCTGGTATGTATGTGACAAATAAACCTCTTGATTCTTGATTCTTGATGCTGCCTCCACCCTGCTGCTTCATGCTGCTGCTACTTGCTCATGCTTTTCCCCCTCCACCCCAGCATCACCTGTTTCTCTTGTGTCTCTGTGGTCCAAGAAGGACATGTCTTTATGGTTCATCAGTCCCCGCTCTCCTGTCTGTCTGGATTTAAACTATGCTTAGCAGGAAGTGATTTAAAAACAGAGCCTTGACACCATGTACATATATTCATGCTCAATAAGAATTCTTATTTCAATACGCGAGTTGTCTGACTGAACTAAATTAGAGTCCAACGTTCTGCCCTTGTTTCATTCTCTAACACAGGAGGAGAGGGAAGTCGCTGTCTGTAGATGAACTGGCCAAGCTCAGCTCCTCCGGCTCTGACAGCTCTCCCTCTACTGCTCAGGTACGGTACTGCACACGTCTGTATCTTCTGGCACTTCACCAAAACAACAATGCTGTCTTGCTTTAGTTTTTTTGCACATAATCTCACACACACATCCAAAAACTCACATTAATTTAGTTATTGAGAGTATTTGAGTTTGAATATGGCCACCAGTGTTGTCATCTGGGACATTGGATCCTCATGTTGTGTTGATTACAGCTCAATGAAATGGTAGCAGTAGCATAAGGTAGCAGTCTCCTATAAGACAAGGTATTGCTATTTTTTCATCTACATAATTTCATTGAGCTGTAATTAACACAAGGATTCAATGTCCCCGATGACATCACCGGTGGACATATTCAAACTAATTTACTCTCAGTAACTGTCCAAACTAAATTCATGTTTTTGGATGTGTGTGAGATTATGTGCAAAATAAATCTGCACAGTTTTTTTTGGTGAAGTGCCCCTTTAATTAACAGCAGGTCTGTATTTCCAGGTGACCAGCAGATTAGCATCTTAATGTTCATCCTAAATGTTCTTAATGTTCATCCTAAATGTTCTTAATGTTCATCCTTACTGTTCTTAATGTTCATCCTTAATGTTCTTAATGTTCATCCTTAATGTTCTTAATGTTCATCCTTAATGTTCTTAATGTTCATCCTTACTGTTCTTAATGTTCATCCTTAATGTTCTTAATGTTCATCCTTCTTACTCATCTACCATCCGTTGCTTCCCATCACTTGACTTGTTTTTGATTGAATACCAGACCAGTGTTTTTAGTGTTCAGCTGTATGTAAGTATTGTAAACTGTATGTAACCATGAGCTGTAAACACCCTGCTGTTGCCAAAACCCTGGAACGGAGTCTCTCTAATGGAAGGGGTCAGCCTCATGACCTTTGACCCCATGGGCCCACACTCAGGTCAAGGTGCGCATCCGCAAGCTCCCCAAGCGCAGGCGGCGCCTGGCCCAAGCCCGTAGCGGGCTGGTGTATGACTTCGGGGGCTCGCGGGAGAAGGAGTACTGGAGCTTCCCCCTGCCCCCCATGCCCCCCCCCAGCCCGCAGGCCCCCGGCATGAAGGCCTCGGTCAGTGCTGCGGACGTCCGGGCCGTCAAACCCCGCGTCAAGGTACAGGCCGGAAGGGGGGGGAACTCCGCAGCGACCGCGGCGGTCCTCTGCATGCAGGCCTTGCATGTGTCGTCCTCAGATAAGGACAGGGCCGTGCCGCGCCTTCCAGCTTCCCGCTCTGCAGCGCAGGACCGCGAGAAAGCGAGCTGTGGTCGTTGGCTGCTGCCAGGAGAGACGACAGCGTGTTTGGAAAAACTCCGCCACAGCTCATTTCATGACCTTTTTTGTCACGTCAGCCACATAGCGCTAGGTGCTATAGGACATGTACAGTAAAAGTGTGAAGTATTTGGCTTCAGTAGCATCAGGAACACGGTATTAAATCATCTTGGTCTTAGGCGAATGTGGTTCTGGTCACCTCAAAAACAACACCATGTGATTTATTTATTGTTTTTACTGATCATTTCAGCCAATTACTGTAATGTTTGCTCATAGTGGAAGTCAATTGTATCTTGTGCTGAACATGATAATTGGCGATGGGTCAATGCTAAACGCAATGCTCACTAACACGGGTGTGCTGTCATTTTGGATCACGCCGACCCCATTAACGGAACGGCACGGCACTAAACATCAATCAGTGTTGCCGAAGATCTGCCAAGTAAATTAAGAAGCCGTATTGATTCATTGCAGCAAAAAAGGTCAACCGCTCAGGTGGTGGTGAGTCGTAAAAAAAAACACAGCATGATGCAACGAGGAGCGACGAGGCCGCCGAGTCGCTTCCTGTATGACGTTCCAGCGGCAGACTGCTAGACTTTCACGCTTACAACATGTGGTCCTGTTTGGTGGTGGGAAGACCTCTGGGATACATGACATGCAGACATGGGTGTGGTGGCTGCAGGGGAAGAAGGTGTCAACGGAATGCTAAATCTTATCTTTCACTTGGGATGCGGACAGAAATAACGGCTCCATTACATGCAAAACTGTGTTTCTGGTTTGTCTGTTGCTTCGCAAGCCCTCTAAGGTCCGCCGCACATTTTCACGGTTTAATGATTCATGTTTTTGATGTTTTGAAACCTTCGTACAGTTTCAGATTGAAAATGATGGGTGTCGGTTCAGTCTCCCCTTGGCGAGAGTCAGTCCAGGATCCAGTCCAGTTTCTAGCCAGGCCCAACCTACAACTCCTGAGAGGTAAATCCTCCCACCCAAATAAGATGCCCGCCAACTTGTGCTCACGTCAAGGTTTAAGGAGCGAGGTCTTTGTACCTAATGTTTTGGCCTATCAAATTTATATTAAACATTGGATATTATTGGATATTAATCCATCACGGTTAATTGTCTTCTACATGCTTGGGTTCCTCAGCAAAATCCTAAGGAAGCGGCCGACCAGAGACTCTCAGATCATTGAGATTCCGATGGACAAAGGAGGTGGCCAAAAATCTCATACACTTTTCTTATTCCCTGTGATACAGTGCTGGTACAGACAGATATACAGTACATCCATTCCATGATGTAGGTTGAACAAACATGCTCTTTACTACCACCTAGTGGCAGCATTTCAACTGACACAGATCTCAGTAGAGTTCATAACATGTCTTCTTCTTCTTTCTCTTGGGAATTCTTTATGGAAGCTCCACCGAATATATATAACAATTTTTTTTTTTTTTTTTTTTTTTTTTTTTTTTTTATAGACCTATCCTACCTGTACCCCCCCCCCCCCCATGCTGCTATGACACTTGAATTTCCCCAAAGGGATTAATGGAAATTAAGTGGTATTTTCTTGTTAAGATAACTGTTAAATAGCTCATAGTGTTTGGTCAGTAACACGGGTCTCTCAGTCCCTCCACTCTGCAGTAAACACAAAATAAATTTTCTGGTATCCTGTTCCCACTTTATCCATCAGGAGAGATTTTTTTTGCCAAACCCAATCTGTTTACTGCACTAGCAGATTATTTTACTTGTTTCAATGACACATTTGCTTAAAACTCGTTTTAATTTTTTAATTTGTCAGACCATTTTTGCAGTGTGGAGTTCTCTCTCCTGATTGGATAAAGTGGGAAGGGATATCAGAAAATTTATTTTGTGTTTACTGCAGAGTGGAGGGACTGGGAGACCCATGTTACTGACCAGACACTCCATATCAGTGATGGCTGTCGGGAGTATAGAGCTACTATTTTAACATGTAGACCACTTATTTTAACACATAGACCACTTATTTTAACATGTAGACCACTTATTTTAACAAAAAGAATACCACTTACAGCACCTTTTAATAAAGGAACACTTGATTAAAGAGACTAAGACCAACACGTTCTCTCCCCCTCGCTCCACAGCCACCTTGCCCTCCTTCTCTCCCCCTCCATACCGCATGCCGAGCCAGAGCAGCGCCAGGGCCAGCCGGAACCCCACCATCCGGATCAGCCGGGCCACGCGGGCCGAGCTGTGGAACGCCTCCCTGGACCGCGAGATCACAGACACCAAGGAGCTGCGGCACCTGGACGAGTTCCTGGGCAACCAGGTGAGAGCGAGCAGGACGACCTGCATGTCAAACCTGGGCAACCAGGCGGTCGGGTGGCATAGCGGAGATTGCGCTCGCCACCAATGCAAGAGGCTGCGGTCTCGACTCCCAGAGTCAGCATTGCCCTGCGGCTTGGGCCGGTCGTCATACTAACTCGTTTGGCTGAGTTAGGGGGAGGGAAGTCGTAGGGTGGTAATCTGGCGTTGTGGACAGCGACGCCTACAGGTCAGGTCTGGGCGCCTGCTCAGCGAAAGGCGGGAAATGGTGAAGGCAGCGTGACCTCCCACGCGTTACGCTTCACCAATGAGAGTCCTCGCTGCCAGGTGAAAAAAGAGCCACTGGCTGTCTCCGCATGTGTCGGAGGAAGCATGTGGTTGACTTCAGGGTTCCCTTGTACCGACCAGTAGGGGGAACATGCGCACAACAACCAGGTAGGGGAGGGGGGGAATTGGCATAACGACTAAATTGGGATGGGGAGAAAAATTGAAAAATCAGGCGGAGAAAAAGAGGATAAAAAGAAAACCTGGGCAACCAGGTGAGAGCGAGCAGGACGACCTGCATTTCAAACCTGTGCTTTCAAACCTTCGTTTACAGTCACGTCGAGTGTACATACAGGAACGAGCACAAAGAAATTGAAAAGCATATAAAATCATACGGCATATAAAATCATAACAATAAGACAACAAGGTGAGGCAAAAAGCAAGGAAACAACAATTAAAGGCAATCGATTAAAACATGTACAACTTGATTGACAAAGGTCCTTAGCCTCATGTTTAACAAAGTTCTCCCAACAAGTTACCAGTTAACCCTTTCACTACCAAAGGGTTAACCCTTTCACTGCGACAAGACAGAAGGTTAACCCTTTCACTACCACACAACAAAGGGTTAACCCTTTCACAATGGGTTAACCTTCTGTAGTGTGGTTGTGAAAGGGTTACACCAGAGGTAGATTATTAGTATTATTGGAACGTTTGATCTTCACAATGAGAAACACGTTCAGCCATAGACTTATCCCCCCCATGACACACCACAAACCGCCTCTGCCAGTCCTTCGTGCCAGTAGCCGCCAGTTTTAAACTCTGCAACAGAGGGGAGAATCTCGAGCTTTAAGGACTGTTGGAGTTCAGTCCATGTGCCTGGTGGTTGGAGTAGTACTCACCCTTGTGTCCCGTACAATAAGATCGGGTCGTCCTCTTTGGGGGAAAGATGAGATTTGCACTGGCATTTGTTTCCATATGAGGCCATGATTGGAGATTGTTGAAACGACATGACTTCATTGTTGCGATGGACCTCTGGACCCTGTGGTACACCAACAAATTACTTCCACACGGCTCACACTTCAGGTTTGTACTGAACGTGGTCGATCTGTCTTTGTCTTCTCTGCTCCTGAATCATGAACGCAGGGGACGTTGAAATGAGGTGCACTAGTGTCCATGGGACATAAAACCAAGCAGGTCACTACACACTGTAATTGTTTGCTAAATGTGTTGTTTAAAGGAATCTATTTTTCTATTTTCTTATAGTACAGTTTTATTTTATTTATTTATTAACACAAATGTTGACTACCGGTATGTAGCTATTTCATTATGAATTACAGTCATGGTGCAGCTTTCATTCAAAATAGTTTATTCTCATGTAAGTTCCATTGCTGCTGCAGTGTGCAATTTGTATATGTTCTGGATGGATACAATTAAAAATAATTTAAATATCATTGCCGGTTGTATAATAACATACACATACTATTGAGTGGATCCATGACCATAATTACCTTGAATACCAGACCTACACATCCAGACATTTACTCTATACATATTACACACTGGTGGCTTTCATGATAATCCACTAATTTGAACTGTACATTTTGAACATACGCCTTTGTTTTGTTACAAATTATGTTAACACATTCCCTGCCACGCAATTTGAGCATCTTATACCACTCTCTGCCAGCACTGTAAGCCTATGGAGATGTTCACCTTCTTTGCAGGGCTATAACTTTTTAAATTGTATTGCTAAATTGACATTACTATGGCCCATTCAACATCGATTATCTATCGTTCAGGATGTAGGAACGTTTTACTTTTTCATTCATAGATTCATACGAAAATACCGTCTAGAATATAAATATGTTTTTATCGTTTTCTGCAGTAATTCCTAGAACGTGAGATATAGGCATAAACGCATATATAGATTATCAAATGACGTTTGTTGGCGATACACGCTATATTAAAAATTTCAACTGTAGGGCGGCTAGGTGGTGCAGTGGGCAAGGCGCTCACCACCAATGCAGGAGACGCTGGGTTCGAGCCCAGCTCTCCGCATTGCTATCAGCTTGGCTGGTCGTTCATACTAATACAATTGGCAGTATTAGGGGGTGGGAAGCTGATGGGTGGGGATCGGACGTTGTGGACAGCGACTCCTACAGGTCGGTTGGTGCGCCTGCGCAGCAGAATCAGGAAGCGACGGGGGCGGCGTGCCGTCCAAACGCAGACCCCCGACGCTGAGAGATTGCGCTGTGCAGGTGAAAAGATGCGACTGCTGCTTCCTCGAGTACCGGAGGGGACACGTGATGTAAAGCTTAGTCCACATTGCAGCCGGCTTGTGGGAGGCATGGCCTAACAACGTTCGAGACAGGGGAGGGTAGAATTGGACGATACGAAATTGGGATGGGAGAAAAATAGAAAATGGGAAAAAAAGTAGATAAAAAACAAACAAACTAAAATATTCAACTGTACATGATCTTAAACGTTATGACTGATCATGCGCGGATGAACGGGGGGGGGGGGGGTCGTTTATAATTCCGTGATCGTCAGTAAATGCTTTATGTAGTATGGGTGATATATTGATCAGAGCAGTTTGCATGGATAATAATAAACAAACGCGCTGAAAATGACGTCAGTGTCCTCTTACCGTTCGACGATGAGACTGGAGGAAAAAGATTCCACTTATTTGACGGCGATCTCCTAAATCCATTTCCGGTTTGTATAATCATAATAAACGGCCAAATCGTATCGATTATTGCGTTATGGCAGCGATCGCTACACACGGACGTGTGTATACAGTCCCGCAACAATATGCGAGTGCCGGACGCATTTCCCAGACGCACCGAGATCGACTCGCCCATTTCCGGTTTGGCAACTTGCCGATCATCCACCAGGCGGCAGTATTGAAGCGTTGCAGAGTTGTGCATGCTCCCACTGCATCAGACGAGGCTCCGTGAGGGAATTATGAATAACATGGTGAAAAAATGAAATATGATCTCAATAACATCGTACGCAGTGGATTGGCAGAATTCGCATGAACTTGAAACACGTCGTAAGCTGTTTCCGGCGTGGGATGTGTTAAAGAGCTATACACACTTTAGATGCAGTTGTTATATTATGATTTGGTTTATAAGTGTCCTTTACTGCAGGAAATTAGTTTTTGGAATGAAAACGTATCCTTCATAATCTGCTCATGTCTCTTCTCAGGTGAACGAGCTGCGCACCAGGATACTGGAGCTGTCGGCAACAGAGAGCATCTTCCTCACAGCCACCATGCAGTTCAGAGACACCATCAAAAGCATGTACTCTGTCCCGGTCAGTTCCGACTCCTTCAACTCAACAAGCACAATGGGGGAGAGGAGATGAGATAATAATACAATAAATTATCATATTAATAATAACAAGATAATAAATACATATTAGTATTATTATTTATACTAATAATCATAATAATTGAATACCATAAATATTGATGTAAACTATGAATAAACTATGCTCGAACCCAGCATCTCCAGCATTGGTGGTGAGTGCCTTGCCCACTGCACCACCTAGCCGCCCTGTAATAATAATAATATGAATAACAATACAATAAATAATATGTCTATTTTATTATCTTCTAATTTATTCTATTATTTGTATTCTTTTGCACAATCAAGTCGGGCATGGCCACCGTCATTTCACTACGTGTCACATGTATGTATGTGACAAATAGATCTCTTGAATCTTGAATAATAACAATAATAATAATAAATTAAATAAGTGTATACTTTTTATTTTTTTTTGAGATCAATGATTTGTTTTGATTTTATATTGTTTGTATTTATTTACATTCAAAGATTTCAAATCAAATAAAAAATCAAACAACAATATAATAATAAGATAATACGAGAGCTTTATCTCGGGGGGAAATAACATTGCATTTGAAATGTCTTAATGTAAGAAGAAGAACAAGGGCAACACTGAGTCTTTTTAGTGATTTTGAGGATCTTCATTCATTAAGAACCAAATGAACAGAATGAGTTTGCTCATGTAAACTGTCTGGACAGATGAGAACAAAACGGATGTCTAACTCTGCCCGCTGTAAACTGAACTGAACTCTCACAGAAGCCCCGAATTGGCTACAATGACCTGATGAAGGGCTACCAGAACAAGGTGACCTGCATGGCAGGGTCCAAGCAGAAGATGGAGGTCCAGCTGGTGGTCAACCTCTTCCAGTCTGTCCTGGCCGGCTTCATCAGGGGCGAGGTGAAGCGCGAGGAGGCACGAGGAGGAGATCAAACGGTAGGAGGAGATCTGCAGTGAACGTGGAGTCAAAGTCTCTAGCGAACCCTTGCACTGAAGAACCATATGGTGGTGTTGTGAAATGTTTTGGACGGACCATGTTGTATTTGCTGTTAAATGTGCTGAAGTGGTATATTTTTGTTCAAATACGTGTTAAGTAGCTCTACATTCTGACAGCCATCACTCTATTATTAGACATTTCTTTTCTGGTATCCCGTTCTACTTTATCCAATCAGGAGAGAGAACCCTTGTTAGGGATTAGCCTATCCCTGGTCGTGAGTTCTTAATTGATTTAGTTGTGGACCAGTCGGCCGAAAGACGAAGCGGAAGACAGAGTATTTCTCAAACTGAGCTTTTATTCATTAGAGAAGAAGACAGTCAGTGGTCCTAGAAGAAGACAGTCAGTCACCCCGCGCGGGCACATCACCAGTAGACAAAAGAGAGCAGGAGCCCAGAATGTCCATATTACATGTCATTTTATACACTCTTGAGAAAGGGGAGGGGGGTGTGTGTATGTCTCTGTGTGTGTATGTGTGGTGTGGTGTGTGTGTGTGTGTGTGTGTGTGTGTGTGTGTGTGTGTGTGTGTGTGTGTGTGTGTGTGTGTGTGTGTGCGCTGAAAGGAAGGGACATGATTTTGCATGTATAACTGCCAGAGAGAGAGTGAACTAGGATTTTGCATGTTCTGCTACATGATTTTGCATGTGTGTGAGGAGGGAGCCGGCCCTGTGTGTGGAAGGGGGAGAGAGACACAGAGAGCTGTGTGCAGCCTAAAGATATATAAGATATTGACATCAGATCAATGAACTAAAACTATCAATCCCCCTTTTTGACGTTAAATACATACGTCAAACACAACAGTTCATTGATGGACCTGTACCCGTCGATTGTCACCTCATTACATGCATCACATCCAATACCAGACGGGATAATCAACATCAGGAGAGCAGAGAGAGAGATAGAGGGAGGGGAGAACGCGGGAGAGAGAGAGAAGAAAGAGAGAAACACAATTCTGGCAACTTAACAGAAGATAGCACGTAACCCCGCCGGACCCCCCTTACTCATCACCTAACCCAGAGGAACCCCCCCTCTATTACAGTGCACCCCTGGTCCCGTCTTCTAGGGGACGTGGGTCTCCTCCTGAGCTGGTTCCCGTAGGCACACACAACGTCCATCAGGGCGCTTCCTTCCCTCTGTCACAGTGCACCGCCCACCTGGGTCGGCCCCGTCTTCTGGAGGGCAAGGGCTGACCTCCTGAGGTTGGTCCCCGTTCCAGGGTGCGGTCCCCTAGACAAACGTGCCTCCTCCGGTCCGCTGCCTTCCCAGTGTCTCAGACTGTCCTCTCCACCTCTCGCCGGCCGGCCCCACCGTCACTCCAACTCAGCTCAGTGTCTCCCCTGCGGCCGCTTCCCCCGTTCTAGTCGTGGACGAACTGCATGTCGTAGACGACGATCAGCGGTGATTGATCTGTGGTCTCCGCGGTGCCTGGCTGCGGTGTTCCTCTCGGGCCTCTCGCACAGCTGCCATCTCCTCCGGTCGCCTCTCATCCTGGCCCGTCTGTCCTTCGTCTCCTCCTGCCTGTCATCCGGTCGTCTGGTGGTCTGGTCACGGACGTCTGAGGGGCTGCTGGTATCTCACCCCTGGTTCAGACGCGCTGCAGACAGCTGGTAGTGACTGCTGGATCCTCTGCACCGTCTCCTCCTCCGCGTCCCCATTCCCCGTTCCGTCCTTGGTTGCGGCTGGCCCACATCAATTCTCACTCCGGAACCTCCATTTGTTAGGGATTAGCCTATCCCTGGTCGTGAGTTCTTAATTGATTTAGTTGTGGACCAGTCGGCCGAAAGACGAAGCGGAAGACAGAGTATTTCTCAAACGGAGCTTTTATTCATTAGAGAAGAAGACAGTCAGTGGTCCTAGAAGAAGACAGTCAGTCACCCCGCGCGGGCACATCACCAGTAGACAAAAGAGAGCAGGAGCCCAGAATGTCCATATTACATGTCATTTTATACACTCTTGAGAAAGGGGAGGGGTGTGTGTGTGTGTGTGTGTGTGTGTGTGTGTGTGTGTGTGTGTGTGTGTGTGTGTGTGTGTGTGTGTGTGTGTGTGTGTGTGTGTGTGTGTGTGTGTGTGTGTGTGTGTGTGTGTGTGTGTGTGTGTGTGTGTGTGTGTGTGTGTGTGTGTGTGTGTGTGTGTGTGTGTGTGTGTGTGTGTGTGTGTGTGTGTGTGTGTGTGTGTGTGTGTGTGTGTGTGTGTGTGTGTGTGTGTGTGTGTGTGTGTGTGTGTGTGTGTGTGTGTGTGTGTGTGTGTGTGTGTGTGTGTGTGTGTGTTGAAAGGAAGGGACATGATTTTGCATGTATAACTGCCAGAGAGAGAGAGATTTTGCATGTTCTGCTACATGATTTTGCATGTGTGTGAGGAGGGAGCCGGCCCTGTGTGTGGAAGGGGGAGAGAGACACAGAGAGCTGTGTGCAGCCTAAAGATATATAAGATATTGACATCAGATCAATGAACTAAAACTATCACCCTAGATATTTTTACTTTTTTAAAGAAATCTTCCCAAGTCAAATTTGCTTACAGCGCTGGCAGATTATTTTACCTGTTTAAAACTATTTTTTATTTTAAAGTCAGACTGACTTTTTCTCAGTGTGGAGTTCTCTTTCCTGATTGGATAATGTGTATTTTGGGTTTACTGCAGAGCGGAGGGACTGGGAGACCCATGTTACTGACCAGGCGCTCTATATCAGTGATGGTTGTGTAGAGCTATTATTTTAACATGTAAACCACTTATTTTAACAAATAAATACCACTTACAGCACCTTTTAAGTCAATCCACATCACTAGCATGATTTACGAAAAAAAGGTCGTCAAACTCTACTGTCCAACCAGAGTGCAAATCTAACAGTAAAGTGCAATAGTAATATACAATGTACAGGTGATTAAACTGGGTATAAAATATATAAAGTAGTACTACTAAAAACACCTCTCCCGGAGTTTGAAGCTAGGCTAGCCGATCCATATCCACTTACATTCATTTGTGCTACGCTAGTTTTGTTGTACTGTACTTGTGCTGTATAATGACAATACATTTGAATCTAATCTAATCTAGGCTAGCTCGCAGCCGGATAGCTTTCTACCGAACGCACAGAAAGGAAACGGGTATCTCTCTTCTTGTCCGACTCTGGAGAAGACGGTAAGAAAATGTTCCCATAATGTCGCCGTGTTCCTTTAAACATGTAGCGATAGGTGTGACAGTTGAGCTTGATCATCTGAAAACACTGTTCACTCTCGCCGTGTCTCTCCTGTTACACTAGAGGGCGATGCACTTTGATGATGAGCTGGTGCTGCAGCAGATCAAGTACACGGGCCTGCTGGAGACGGTGCGCATCCAGAAGTCCGGCTACAGCTCCAAGTACACATTTCAGGTGAGCTCTGCCGGTGGGAACGATTAAAAAAAGAAATTAAGAAGGTCTTATTTATTATTTGCCACACTGTACATGTCGTTGTTTATTCTATCACTTGTACGCCTCTGTGAATTGACGCAGAGAGAGAGAGAGTATTTAATTTCAAACCTTTATTTAAACTCGAAAGGCAACAGAGGTTTCCCTCATTTACAGTCACGTCGAGTGTACATACAGAAATAAGCGACGACAAAGAAAAAACATAAAATAACACATTATATAAAATCATAAATAAGATGAACAAGATGAGGCAAAAAGTAAGGATAACAAATCAATTAAAACAAGTACAACTTGATTGACAAAAGTTGGAGATCAAGGTTTTAAACGCTGCAACAGAGGGGAGAATCTCAAACTTTGAGGATTGTTGGAGTTCATTCCATGAGCTAGAGGGGCATCATTGTGAAATGCTGATTTACCCTGTTAAGGGCCCAGGTTCCAAAATTCCATTCCAATAATGGTATAGTATAAGGAGGTAGCTTACCAATAAGGGCCTTAATGATTAATCCAGTACATGGCATGGATTGATGAGGTTTTCTTTATTTTAAGGAATTTGTTGAGAAGTTCCGAGTGCTGCTACCTAAGGGGGCGACGGCAGCGCCAGGAGAAATAACTGAGCTGCTGCAGAAGATGGGCCTGGATCAGACCACCTACCAGATAGGCAAAACCAAGGTAATGATCGTGGAACACATCAGCGGTCGCTCAGTCTGAATGTGGACCTTGGTGTAACTCCCTCTACTTGCAATGATGACAGCGATGCGTTCTTGATATTACTGATTGGATTTATTTCAATCCGAACCGAACCGATTTTACTCCGAACCGTGAGAACTGTGAACACATACATGAAATACAATAAATCACAGCTCAAACAATAACAACATACATCCATATTATCTCTACTTGTCTCTTAGTGGCACATGTCTTTGCAATGTTGTTAACCAAATGAACTTAACCTACAAGCACATTACGTCCTTCAATCATTGATGCTTAGCAAGCCTTTAGCTAGCACCTTAGCTACATGGCATGGGCCTACACATAGCAACATTTACGACACCAAACGTACCTTATTGGCTGCATGCAATACGAGAGGAAATGATGGACTTTAGCAGATTCTTCTTCTTGTTACCTGTTTATTGCACAATGTTGTTTTATTGGATTCTATTATATGTTGCACTATTGTATTGCACATCGTTGCGGGCAAGACCACCCGCATTTCATTGTATACTTGTATGCCGTGACAAATAAAACTCTTGACTTGACTTCTTCTTGCTAGGAGCTCTACCCGAAAGCACTGGTTGTGGCCGAAACTTCCACTTATATAAGGATGTGCGAGGTTCTAGAATGTTCAGCTATGACATCATCACGAACGTTCCAGAATGTTGTGGCAGAGCTAATGTTCTAGCCTGTTCTAGCCTGTACTACTATGACATCATCACACACGTGCCAGAATGTTCCTATGTACCATTACAATCGCTACACTAGCAGCCTTTAGGTAGGAACCAAACTTAAACTTAAACGGGACTTAAACTGAACACAGAGGCAGTTACACTCGGAGTAAAGGTCTCTTGTCCGTCGTCCACCCAGGTGTTCCTCAAGGAGAAGGACAGCCAGCGGCTCCAGGACATCCTCAACAAGGAAGTGATGCGTCACATCATCACCCTGCAACGCTGGTTCAGGTCCTGTCTCATCAGGATTCACTTCCTGGACAAGAAGGATGCTGCCAAGATCATACAGGTAAAATTTTGATTAACGTTTTTTATCCTAATATATTTAATTTATAGATTAGATTAAATTAAATTAGATGAAAATGTATTGTCATTATACAGCACAAGTACAGTACAACGAAAATAAGTTTGGCATCCAACCAGAGTGCAAATCTAACAGTAAAGTGCAATAGTAATATACAATGTACAGGTGATTAAACTGGGTATAAAATATATAAAGTAGTACTACTTGGTAATAGTGCTAATCATATGTATGTACAGAGTTGTAGTATTAATTAATATTAATTAGTATGTACAGTGATACAGGTATAAAGACACTATGGTAGTAAAGTCATACTGGCCAGCAGTGTAACTAGTAAGAGTAGGTAAGGGATATGTACAGATATAGATATAGTATCTACAGATATGTAAAAAAGGATTATATGCAGGTATGTTCAGACAGATGTGGATATATATATATATATATATATATATATATATATATATATATATATATATACGTAAGAAGAATAAAAAATATATAAATATATATATATACAGCATTATTGTACATGCTATCATACAGAGTTATATGGGTTATATGCAGGGAGTATAGGACTAGATTTGAACATTAATATGGAACAAGGGGCCAGAGTTGACGGGGGAACCCCTGCGTTTCAGAGGGGCTGGCGGGACTATTATGACGTGAACAGGAGCCGCGCAGCGACGGTGATCCAGGCGGCCTGGCGCACCTCACTGAAGAGGTCGGAGTACCTGAGTCGGCCGGGCCGAGGAGAGGGCGCGGCAGAGAGCCACCCCAGACGCCAGAGGTATGCTCCTCCATCCCTCTCTACACTGTTGTGTTCCGACAGGCGTGTTCTCCTCCTCCATCCCTCTCTACACTGTTGTGTTCTGACAGGCGTGTTCTCCTCAAGTTCTAGTTCAAGTTTTGTTTTATTATTATTTTCATTTTTTTATTCGTCGACTAAAAACACACTTCTTCAATCAATATCTGAAATGAATGAAGAAGAAGAAAAAAAGAACTACTAACCTTCTTACTGTCTCTTTCACTAATTCATCTTCCTTGTCTATATTACTACCTACTATGCTAATATTTCTCTACTACTATGCACTCAACACTGCAGCAGTTTCTTGTTACTCCGCTGATAGAGTTGTACCCTTCCTGCTGATAAATGACTAAATGTAGATTATATAAGGTACATGTACATTATAGTGAAGTGCATGGTTCTGTGTGACCCTCCTGAGATTGTGCTTCATACAGTAAAAAGTAAAAGAATAAAGACTAAACACTACACAAAATATACAATATACAAAACACTTGGTAGAAGAGGTAGTGCAAATATTTTAGTAATAAATAGATCAAATATGGTGTAGTGTTAAGTGAAGTAAATGTTGAAGGTCAATGTTTAAAGTGAGTGTGTGCATGTGGATGTTGTGTGCAATTATGGCTGGATATCAGAGACCCCCCCCCCTAACATTTTCACATCCGAAACTGCTGCATTGTCCTGTGGTTCTGTTCTGTTTGCACTCTTACCACTGCTATGCTGACGATTATACGTCTCTTTCAAGTCTGAACAATCTGACAAATGATCTACCCTGTTTGACTGTCTGACTGCTGTCAAGGATTGGATGGCAAACAACTTCCTTCAGTTGAACGCAGAAAAAACTGAGGTTGATTGATTGATTGATTGAAAAGTTTATTAACAGATTGCAGAATGGGTACAGTACAGTACAGCTCAATACATACAATTGGTAAGGGGATGCAGACCAGAGAAAGACTTTCGTCTTGTTTACATCAGGGTCCCCCATTTTCAATTCATCATAACATATATGACATACATGACATACAGATAGACAGTACTGCTACATCTATACATTTATGACATATCAGATTTGCAAATACAGTACTGTTTGTGATACAAAAGTGTCCAGAAAAGGAGTGTATATACATTTGGCGTAGAAACTGTACATTGGAGGAGGTTGGATAGGTGGGGTGGGGTTGGGTGGGTTGGGTGAGGGCTGTACATTGGAGGGGGGGGGGGGGGTTGGGTAGGGGGGGGACACACATTTTACACTGTACATTGGAATACTGACAAAGCCTTACTTGGTCATTTACTGTACAACTAGGTTAGGACATTTGTAGGGGCCAGTTTCGAATTGCAGTCTCACGTAGGTGTTTTTTGAAAGTGTTTTTGAAAGTGGGTACTGGGTAGTGATTCACATTCCTTTACAGCTTTAGGTAGGGCGTTCCACATTGATGTGGCATAATTGCGAAACGTGTTTAGTCCCTTGTTTGAGCCGAATCTGGGTTTTACATGATTTGTGGAGCTCCCTCTGGTGTTGTGATCGTGGTATTCACTGACCTTTTGAAAGTATTTTGCCATGTACATGGGTACCTTGGTCGCGTAGTGTATCTTGTAGACCAGGCCCATTGCAAGTTGCTGTACTCTGGCGTCTACTCTAAGCCATCCTAGGTTGTCAAAGTGGGCAGGGGTGAGGTGGGTTCTAGGAGTCAGGTCAAGTAGTAGTCTGACTAGCTTGTTTTGAGATGTTTGTAATTTGTTTTTTGTTTTTTAGTGCCTTTGAGGTGCTTTGGTACCATGAGGTGCAAGCATAGTCGTAGTACCCTTGAATGAGTGCTCCTGCTAGAGTCTTCAGGGTATTCTTGTTTACCAGAGAGGAGATCCGGTACAAGAATCGCGTTCGTTGGTTGACTTTTTTTATTACATTGGATGCCATTTTGTCACAGGAAAGATTAGCCTCTAGGATGGAGCCCAGGTAGGTAATTTCATCTTTCCTTGTGATAATATTGTCACCCACTGTAACCGAGAAGCCGTCGGTCTTGCTGAGTTTGTTATTTGAACCGAAGAGAATGGACTCTGTTTTGCCCATGTGTAATGATAGTTTGTTGTCGGCGAGCCATATGCAGATTTTGCCTAGTTCCGAGCTGAGGGCTTTTTCAACCTGCAACTTGTTCTTGTCAGAGACCAGCAGGGCTGAGTCGTCCGCAAAAAGGAACAAGTTGCAGTCACAAGCTGACGACATGTCATTTGCATAAATTAGGAATAGTAGCGGTCCTAGTATGCTTCCTTGTGGAACACCACAGCTCACTGTGAGGGGGGGGGGGGTAGGGTACCGTTTACTTCCACCATCTGTTCCCTCCCCTCCAGGTAGGATTGTATCCAGCTCACTGATAAACTATCAAAACCAATTGCTTTTAGCTTGTCAATCAGTTCATATTATAGGTTCAGAAAAAGTTATCTCAAAAGTTGCCACATGCATGGGGGACCCTCAACAACTTTGAGGTCCACGCTCAGAAACCTTGGTGTGATCTTTGACCAGCAAATGCACTTTGATCACCACATTAGGTCTCTGACACGTACTTGTTTTTTCCATCTGCGAAATATTGCTAAACTTTGATCTGTTTGATCCGGACTATTGTAACTAACTCCCTTTTCACTTGCCTCGATGCGTCCACTTTGGGCCGGCTACAAATGGTCCAGAAAGTCTTGCCACATCACTCCCATCTTAGTTTCCCTTCACTGGCTCTCCATCAATAGATAGAATTCACTTTAAGGTTCTGGTCATCACCTACAGAGCACTCCATGGTCAGGCACCTGCCTACATCTGCGACCTACTGCGTCCTTACACCACGAGCAGATTGCTCAGGTCGTCTGACCAGGGCTTGCTGGCTGTCCCCGGTCTAGAAGACAAAAGGTGACCGAGCCATAGAAACCGTGGCCCCCAGGCTATGGAATGCTCTGCCTTTGGACCTTAGATCTGTGGTCTCAGTAAACACCTTTAGAAAGCAGCTCAAGGCTGTGCTGTTCAAACAGGCGTTTGGCTAATTATGCTCTGTGTAAATCTTTTGTCTTTTTATCTGTTTTGTTTTTCCTGTTCTTTCACGTTTTTAATTTTTCTTTTTCCATGCTGCTATCTTTGCACTTTACTGATATTTTTACTATGTGAAGCACTTTGTGACCCTGGTCTGTGAAAGGTGCTATATAAATAAACATTAAAATTTAAAAAATATGTTTTATTAAGAAATATATTTATTTGCTACACTTGAAATCAAAATATGGTTATGTTACACTGATTATCAAAGGTTTACATGCAGGTTGCATGGGGATTATTTCACACCCAACCTATATCGAGAATGTTGTATTGGTCAGCTGTTTATTACATGTGCAAGAAAATCACACTGTGACTGAAAATCTGTATCATAATAATAATAATCATAAATCTGTAATTTATCAAAAGGAAAACCTAGTTGTTTTGGGTTGGACTAGTATGAATCAGGTTGGACTAGTATGAATCGGGTTGGACTAGAATGAATCAGGTTGGACTAGAATGAATCAGGTTGGACTAGTATGAATCAGGTTGGACTAGTATGAATCAGGTTGGACTAGTATATCAGGTTGGACTAGTATGGATCAGGTTGGACTAGTATGAATCAGGTTGGACTAGTATGAATCAGGTTGGACTAGTATATCAGGTTGGACTAGTATGGATCAGGTTGGACTAGTATGAATCAGGTTGGACTAGTATGAATCAGGTTGGACTAGTATGAATCAGGTTGGACTAGTATGAATCGGGTTGGACTAGTATGGATCAGGTTGGACTAGTATGAATCAGGTTGGACTAGTATGAATCAGGTTGGACTAGTATGAATCAGGTTGGACTAGTATGGATCAGGTTGGACTAGTATGAATCAGGTTGGACTACTATGAATCAGGTTGGACTAGTATGAATCAGGTTGGACTAGTATGATCAGGTTGGACTACTATGAATCAGGTTGGACTAGTATGGATCAGGTTGGACTAGTATGGATCAGGTTGGGGCTAATGGCGCTCCTCTAGCAGTAGCGTCATGTTAATATCACTTAATTTGAATGAGTAAATGTGTCCTGGCCAGCGTGGAGAAGCGGGGCCTGACGAGGCAGCGCGTCGTGGAGCACAGCCCCAGCAGGGCTCAGTCTGAGCCCGTCAACGGAGAGGATCCCGACAGCGGGCAGCCCAGGGAGAGGAGGGGGTCCCCGCCGCCCCTCAACAGGCCCCTTTCCCTCCCCCTGGATGCGGAGGCCGGCAGGAAAGACGAGGAGGACCCCCACCACTACAGCTCCCTCCAGCGGTACACCCACGCAGAGGACATGAGGGACAAGGCCGCGCGGTGGAAGGAGAGGCTGAGCGACGACTCCAGCCCAGAGCCCCCGCGGCCCCGGAGCAAGCAGGCGGAGAGGCTGCAGTAAGTCCCCGTCTTACAGATCTGTCCGCCTTCCAGACTCGCGTCTCGTGTTGTTTAAACTGCAAGCTCCATTCTCTGCTGCTTTGTTTACCTGCTGCCTCCACCATGCTGCTGCTTCATGCTGAACACTGAACGCTCCACTCACAAGTACACATGAGCACGCACACACACACAACACACATGCTGCTACCGCTTTAAACAATCACTTTAAACAAAATGTCAAAGGGCGGCTACGTGGCGTAGTGGGCAAGGCGCTCGCCACGAATGCGGAGACGCTGGGCTCGCCTGTTCGAGCCCAGCCCAGCGCTCCACATTGCTTTCAGTTTAGCTGGTCGTTCATACTTATACACATTGGCCGTATTAGGGGGTGGGAAACTGATGGGTGGGGATCGGGCGTTGTGGACAGCGACTCCTACAGGTCGGTTGGTGCGCCTGCGCAGTAGAATCAGGAAGTGTCGGGGGCAGCGTGAGCCTCCCACGCGTTACTCCTCGCCACTGAGAGATCGAGCTGCGCAGGTGAAAAGATGCGACTGCTGTTACCTCAAGTACCGGAGGGGACTTGTGCTATGTATGACTTAGTCCACATTGCATCCGGCTTGTGGGAAGCAAGAAACAGCGTTCGTGACAGGGGAGGGTTGAATTGGATGATACGAAATTGGGATGGGAGAAAATATAGAAAATGGGAGAAAAAGTGGATCAAAACAAAAAAAACTAAAAATGGGAGAGAAAGTTGATATAAAAAAAAATTCAAACAAAATGGAAAAGTCACTTTAAAGGAATGAGGAATAAAAAAGCCACTTTAAGGAAAGAACAGATGTGGTTCTTGTATAGTTTAGCTATAGTAAGTATAACATAATGACAGAGTTAAAATTGTATGTTGTATAGTAGTGTACATAGGAACCAGTGCCTTCTCAGGAATTTATTTATTATCTATTTTTATCATGCACTTCTTATGTCTTACCTTTTTTTTTTTTTTTTTTTTTACCATGTCTATTTTATTATTGTATTATTACACAATCGATGCGGGCATGACCACCCGCATTTCACTGTATGCCCTGGTATGTATGTGACAAATAAACCTTGATTCTTGATTCTTGATGCTGCCTCCACCCTGCTGCTTCATGCTGCTGCTACTTGCTCATGCTTTTCCCCCTCCACCCCAGCATCACCTGTTTCTCTTGTGTCTCTGTGGTCCAAGAAGGACATGTCTTTATGTCATTATCAGTCCCCGCTCTCCTGTCTGTCTGGATTTAAACTATGCTTAGCAGGAAGTGATTTAAAAACAGAGCCTTGACACCATGTACATATATTCATGCTCAATAAGAATTCTTATTTCAATATGCGAGTTGTATGACTGAACTAAATTAGAGTCCAACGTTCTGCCCTTGTTTCATTCTCTAACACAGGAGGAGAGGGAAGTCGCTGTCTGTAGATGAACTGGCCAAGCTCAGCTCCTCCGGCTCTGACAGCTCTCCCTCTACTGCTCAGGTACGGTACTGCACACGTCTGTATCTTCTGGCACTTCACCAAAACTACAATGCTGTCTTGCTTTAGTTTTTTTGCACATAATCTCACACACACATCCAAAAACTCACATTCATTTAGTTATTGAGAGTATTTGAGTTTGAATATGGCCACCAGTGTTGTCATCGGGGACATTGGATCCTCATGTTGTGTTGATTACAGCTCAATGAAATGGTAGCAGTAGCATAAGGTAGCAGTCCCCTATAAGACAAGGTATTGCTATTTTTTCATCTACATAATTTCATTGAGCTGTAATTAACACAAGGATTCAATGTCCCCGATGACATCACCGGTGGCCATATTCAAACTAATTTACTCTCAGTAACTGTCCAAACTAAATTCATGTTTTTGGATGTGTGTGAGATTATGTGCAAAATAAATCTGCACCGTTTTTTTGGTGAAGTGCCCCTTTAATTAACAGCAGGTCTGTATTTCCATTTGACCAGCAGATTAGCATCTTAATGTTCATCCTAAATGTTCTTAATGTTCATCCTTAATGTTCTTAATGTTCATCCTTACTGTTCTTAATGTTCATCCTTAATGTTCTTAATGTTCATCCTTCTTACTCATCTACCATCCGTTGCTTCCCATCACTTGACTTGTTTTTGATTGAATACCAGACCAGTGTTTTTAGTGTTCAGCTGTATGTAAGTATTGTAAACTGTATGTAACCATGAGCTGTAAACAACACCCTGCTGTTGCCAAAACCCTGGAACGGAGTCTCTCTAATGGAAGGGGTCAGCCTCATGACCTTTGACCCCATGGGCCCACACTCAGGTCAAGGTGCGCATCCGCAAGCTCCCCAAGCGCAGGCGGCGCCTGGCCCAAGCCCGTAGCGGGCTGGTGTATGACTTCGGGGGCTCGCGGGAGAAGGAGTACTGGAGCTTCCCCCTGCCCCCCATGCCCCCCCCCAGCCCGCAGGCCCCCGGCATGAGCATTCCTACTCTGTGTCCCCCTCAGCTTTCCTACTCTTGTCTCCTTTTCAGCATTCCTACTCTGTCTCCCTTTCAGCATTCCTACTCTGTCTCCCTATCAGCATTCATACTCTGTCTCCCTATCAGCATTCATACTCTGTCTCCCTATCAGCATTCCGACTCTGTCTCCCTATCAGCATTCCGACTATGTCTCCCTATCAGCATTCCGACTCTGTCTCCCTATCAGCATTCCGACTCTGTCTCCCTATCAGCATTTCTATATCTTGAATAACAGACAAAGAATATCTCTCTCCGTCATTCTTTCATTCTCTCTTCGTCTCTCTTGCATCACACACACACACACACACACACACACACACACACACACACCACTCATTCTGTGCCCACCTGTCTCTCTGCTTGTGTGTGTGTGTGGGTGCATGTTACAGGATGACAGCGTGCCGGGCTCCCTTCACTTCGGGGTACATGTGTGTGTCCTGACCAGCCAAGCCAACCCGGTGCCCAAGGTGGTGGAGATGATGCTGCTGCACGTGGAGATGAACGGCCTCTACACCGAGGGCATCTACTGCAAGTCTGGCTCCACCTGCCGCGCCAGGGAGCTGCATCAGATCCTGGAGACCGGTAAGACCCGTCCCACAGCCGCAAGCCTTCCGGTTAGCCGGGCCGTCAATCCCTGGTGGATTCATGCGTGTTCTTCTATAAGCTGAGCGGGGTTTTGTTTAGTGTGGTGGTCGGTTGTAGTGTCCTGTATCTGTGTGCAGACGGGACTAGTGGTCTTGTTGGCTTTGAGTGGAACAAACGGAGCAAGAAATGAAACCAACCACTGTAACTTTATCTATTGGCCACAATGGCTGTTTGATTCCAAGACTCACAAGACATGCTGGCTATTTGCATGTTGTTTTTAGGTTATATCTGCCAAAGTAGCCAGGGTAGACAAACTGATGTTGACCAGTATTTGGCATGGCTCTTTTGTTTTTACACCTTATCTAGTGTAAACCTTAAGTGCTTACTATTATGTATCCTACTACTATGCTACTATACTTGTACTACTACCTATCATGCTAATAATTTCCCTTGGGATTTAAAAAGGGGATAAAATCAAGGGATGCATTGGCCGGGAATCGAACGCGGGCCTCCCGGCCCCCGCGTGGCAGGCGAGAATTCTACCACTGAACCACCAATGCTTTGCTGCGTCTTTATTGCTTTATTTGCAATAAGTGTAAGAAATAAACATTTTCTCCAGTGACCCCAAACTAGTCTTTACTATTCAGTAAAAGTAACCGATTGTCTTGGTACCTGCTGTTGGTCGTCACACCTTCTTACGGTCTTTTACTATTATGTACCTTACTACTATGCTACTATACTTATACTACTACCTATCATGCTAGTATGTCTATACTACCGGTACTATGCACTCAGAGTGTAACACTCACGTTTGACACTATTTGATGAACAATGCCACTGACTCTTAGCTGCCAGGGATGTACTCTTCCTGCTGACTTGTTGTCCACAATTTGTAAGTCGCTTTGGATAAAAGCGTCATCTAAATGTAAAAAGTCAGGGGCACTAGCTCAGTCGAGTGCATGTTTTTGTTGCTTGCCCACAGATCCTGATGAAGTGTCTCTAGAGAACTACCCCATCCACACCATCACAGGCCTGGTGAAGCGCTGGCTCCGAGAGCTGCCTGACCCCCTCATGACCTTCACCCTCTACAATGACTTCCTGCACTGTGTCGGTGAGTAAGCGCTGCAACCTCGATGATCTGGTCACCTCATAACGTTCCCTTGAATGTTGCCATTCGTAAAGAGTGTTTAAGATAAGATAAGATAAGATATTCCTTTATTGATCCCCTTGGGGAAATTCAGGCATCATAGCAGCATGGGGGGGAGGGGGGGAGGGGTACAGGTAGTAAAACAACACGGTATACAGGTAGTAAAAGACAACACAGGCAGTGTAAACAATTTGATCAATATGGTCAATATAATTTACTATCTGACTAGCTGAGGAATATTCACATTATTCACAGTGTCACATGAGGTGCAGTATGCAAGAGGTAGTGTTATAATAATTTACTATCTACTGAGTATACATTAATCAAAGTACCAGGGTAGTCTACTTTGTCCCCCTTGGGTTCCTATAAGTCCCAGGTCAATGTCTGCTGTTGATGATCAGCCTCCTCTCTCTTACTCTGCCCCCACAGACTCTGGACTACCCCCCCCCCACACTGACACACACACAGACACACACTGCCACTTTACTTTACTGCCATTATTTTAGTTTACATTATATTAGTGTACTGCCATATCTATCATCTCACTGCCACTTTACTGCCATTATTGTATTTTACTGCCATTATTTATTATTTATACTTACTATGTACCACTGCTGCTAAAAGATTCACACTAAGTTCTCTTTGACCTCCTATATTTATTTCACTCATACATAAAACAAATTTAGCTACTGTTTATATTGTATATAGTCCTGTATATTGTGTGTACATCGTGTCCCATATGTTACTTTATGTTTATATTAGATCTTTATTTATATACACCCTGGGAAGGGGGAAATGCTATTTAATTTCTCTGTATGTCTTGCACATTACGAGAAGTGACAATAAAGCTGATCTTGACTTTGACAATTTGTTTAAAAGTCACTGAAACTCTTGCTGGTTCACATACACAGAGCTGCCGGATAAATCGGAGCGGCTGAGGGCCGTTTACCAGAAGCTGGACGAACTCCCCTCCGCTAACTTCAACACCCTGGAACGACTCATCTTTCATCTAGTCCGGTAGGATGAGTCTCTGTTTTGACTTTCTACTTCCTCCATCCTGTACGCGTAGCCAAAACAAATGCTCTCAGCCATCTGGGACATTAATGATTTCCTATTGCGCTACTTTATTAGCCGATCTTGTTTATTAGGCCGGTTAACGGTCGTGTGAGATCCTGACGGAGGGTTTCTTTCCAGGGTCGCCAAGGAGGAAGAGCACAACGGGATGTCTGCAAACTCATTAGCCATTGTGTTCGCCCCGTGTGTCCTGCGCACCCCTCACGCAGACGACCCCTTCCTCGGCATGAAAGACGTGGGCAAGACGACCATGTGAGTCAGACGGCCATACGCACATCACTGCTGTTGTCGACTGAAAACATTGTATCTCCAGTTTTAGTTGTTTTCGTGTTTTTAATTGAAGTGAATGTTAAAGGGGACATATTTTAGTCCTCTTCAACAAGTGATATAGGTATTCTATAGGTACCCTAAACAAGTTAATATAGGTCACCATCTAGCAGTGGTGCACGACATCAACATCGAACTAAATTATAAGATTTATTCTTCTTCCTGCTCCTTTTGTCCATGGAATGGCTATTTATGATTTTTTTAATGAAGAAACTATGATTGTATTATTCCATGTGGCAAATAAAAACTCTGAACTGAACTGAACTGAATTCAGATCTAACTTTCAGATGTTGCAGATCAAATACGACTCAAGATCCAGCAATAGCATAGCAATCTTGTCGTTAAAATTATTTTCAGAAACATCCTGCTTTTATCGAGATATCTTCACACGCACATAGAGTACATGCACGTTATTCACCACGGCGATTGTGCCTGCAATTCTGAATGGCTCGTTTCAGGAGGGAGGGTTCTTGTCACAGCTGGATTCCAGGAAAGGCACAATGCATGTTCTCAGTGTTGGGACAATCCCTCATTCTGTAAAAACAATGCAAAACACAGGAAAAGGTAATTTCACAAAATTACAATAGGTCCCCTTTAACTCTGTTGTGAGTTTTATGACCCTAAATACTGTGACACCCATTCAAAACCCCAATTTGTAGAAATACATCAAATCTTCTCAATTCTCAATTCTCAATCTGGCAACAATGTTGACTTTCTTAATTCGTTGGAGATACAACTGAATCAGTTTGATTTCTCCTACTGCCAGACAAGCAGTGGCACCCTTTTAGAGATACAACTGAAGCAGTTTATCTCTCCTACTGCCAGACAAGCAGTGTAATTTATTCTAACTCAAGCCAATATATGTATCACTCTTTGCAGATGATCGTGTAATATTTACACAGTGTAAGAGGCACAGCATCAAAACGTGTTCTTGTTAGATGTATTTTTTTTCCTATGTTGAGATACAGCACAGGGTTCCCACATATCCTGGAAAACCTTAGAAACCTGGCTTAGATGTTTCCCAGTGACAAGAAAACACATGGACATTTTGAAAATGAATCAAATGTAATGGGAGAACTTGGGTGATGGTTCTGGAAAGTCCTGAATTTACTCTTCTCAAAAATCTCTTGGAATAAGCTTTTAGATGCTATTTTCCTAAAAAGTTTCAGTCACATACCCCTGGACCAGCCAAGTCCTAATGACACGTTCAAAATTGATCCACCGTTATATTTCAAAATATATAAAATGGTTTCTAAAACAGGTAGCTCAAATCAAGCAATCTGATTGGTTCATAACCATAGTATAATGAGCGTATAGTATATACCCACAACTATGATTCGAATTACTCTTCACAAGTCAGTATCACTCTGCGTCTGAGGAATAAAATCGTTAGCCTAACGCTCCATTGTAACAAACTGAAACTATGACAGTTAGCTAGCTGACAACATGGAAGTACATGTATGGGCAGCGTGAATACTTTACCCAAGGCAGTTGTCCTTCCGCGTTTGGTTTGCGCGCCCTGATTGGCCTCTCAGCGCCCAATCGCGTTGCGCCTAGCTTTCAGTTCCACAACGCAAGTCCTCGCCCATTTCCTTGTATTGTTTTCATATCAATCGACATCACATCAATATACATAATGTAGTGTTTTCATCTCTTCATATCAATCGGCATCACATCAATATAAATAACGTAGTGTTTTCATCTCGGATATTAACGTAACGCGCTATTCATATCAATCGGCATCACATCAATATAAATAACGTAGTGTTTTCATGAAAACACTACGTTATTTATATTGATGTGATGCCGATTGATATGAAGAGATGAAAACACTACGTTATTTATATTGATGTGATTCCGATTGATATGAAAAGCGCGTTACGTTAATATCTGAGATGAAAACACTACATTATTTATATTGATGTGATACCGATTGATATGAAGAGATGAAAACACTACGTTATTTATATTGATGTGATGCCGATTGATATGAATAGCGGGTTACGTAGAGATGAAAACACTACGTTATTTATATTGATGTGATGCCGATTGATATGAAGAGATGAAAACACTACGTTATTTATATTGATGTGATGCCGATTGATATGAATAGCGTGTTACGTTAATATAGAGATGAAAACACTACGTTATTTATATTGATGTGATGCCGATTGATATGAATAGTGTGTTACGTTAATATCTGAGATGAAAACACTACGTTATTTATATTGATGTGATGCCGATTGATATGAATAGCGCGTTACAATACGTTATGTATATTGATGTGATGTCGCTTGATATGAAAACAATACGAGGAAATGGGCGAGGACTTGCGTTGTGGAACTGAAAGCTAGGCGCAAAGCGATTGGGCGCTGAGAGGCCAATCAGGGCGCGCAAACCGAACGCGGAAGGACAACTGCCTTGGGTAAAGTATTCACGCGTATGGGCAGGGTAATGGTAGAAGACATAAATACAGGCAATACAATTATAGTACAGTATAAAAGTAAAAATAGGCAGTGTAAACAATATAATTAACTCTGAATATATGCATCTGAGCAAGTAGGCAGTGTGATTAAAGGTGCAGGGTCTGTATGCCCTATCAGTTATATTAACATTACAATAAATATGGTTACAATAAATACTAGAATCTAAATATATACTATGAGTAAGTATACAGTATACACAGGTGCAGTATACATAAGGTACCCTAACTGGCATGATATACACCATTCGTCATACGTTGTGGTTTACGCAGTTTAGGCGGGAGTCAGACACTCATTGGGTCAGACATTCCTAGTAGTTCTCGAGGTCTGCTGCCGTTAGTTTTCCGGCTGCGGTCCCTGCCCACTGGGGCTGTCCCCGACTAAGGATTTGGATGGTCGACTAGGATTGGCCCAAATTTGCCGGTAGTCGACTATTGGTCGACTTAAAAAAAAGAAAAAAAGTATAATTTTTTAAAACTTTTTTATTTTTATTTTTTGTATCATTCCATTTGGGCTGTGGGGGGTGCTTAATGTCTGAAGGAGTCGACTGAAGGCTTCTTGTCCTCTGCAAAAGCATGCAATTGGTCCACTGATGGATACATCTTGATATTTGTCTAGTCTAGTGTGTTCATTAGATGGGTGAAATCCTCTTTCAGTGCCTCTGTGCCTGTTTTTGTAGGCAGTTAGCCTCTGGTATGCGTGCCATTAGCGTTAGCCATGCTTCTAAGCCTCTTTTTCTTTTGGAAAAAATGATAAAAAAAAATATTATTATTATTTTTTTATTATATTCGACTAAGAGGTTGGCCAGTCGACTACGGCTCCTTTCGACCGATTAGTCGACTAATCGATTAATAGGGGTCAGCCCTACTGTTGTGTGAGCCTGATGGCCGCTATCGTTGACCCCGCTGCTGCTGTCCATCCAGGTGTGTGGAGATCCTGATCAAGGAGCAGTTCCGGCGCTACACAGAGAAGCTGCAGAACATCCAGGATTTGGAGTTCGCCGAGGCCCTGGCTCTCAACCAGCTCCGACTGAGGAGACAGAACACGGTGAGGAGACACGCACCACGCCACGTCACTGGAGGAATGACCACTTGGGGACGTGAAAGAAGCATTCATTAAAGCCTGCACTGCCATTTAGTGGCCGTCACTAACGCCTCACAACAACAACAACCCCTGTTCTGTTGTCTGCATAGATCATTGAGAAACCCTCCCAACTAGATGTTCCTGGACACACGGACTCTGACAGTGAGGCAGAGAAGTCCCTGATTGAGAGGATCAAGTCTATCAAGGAGGAGAAGTGAGTTGAAACTGTTTTTAGGGTGTGTTTTTTTTTTAGGAGAGCTGCAGCCTATTCAACTGCAGCTAATTCGTCAGATCGATGAGATTTTGGTCGGAATCGGATGATGGAAAAGACAAGATAAGATAGTCCTTTATTGATCCCCTTCCCATTCTGGCAGCATGGGGGAGGGGTGGGGGTACAGGTATGGGCAGGGTAATAGAAAAAAAGATATAGGCAATCAAATGAAAATAAACGGTATAAACAATATAATTAACTGAATATAAACCAATATGAGAAAAATAAACAGTCAAGATGTAGTAAAAAGGTACAGGGTGTGGGTTGAAAATAATGGGGATTATGCTTTGAATATAACTGTGTGTGTGTGTGTGTGTGTGTGTGTGTGTGTGTGTGTGTGGACTACTGTACTATTACAGGTATTGAAATGAACAATGCAACTTCCTTATACAAAAAAAAATATATATATATTTTTTTTAGGAATAATTAAATATCGGTATTGCGGGAAATGAGTATTGAAACCGTTTTAAATATTCAGAATCGATATGTATAGAAAAATCAATATTTTTGACAACACTACAGAAGAGATCAATGACAACTCTCCTTATACCACAGTTCAAGGTGCTGTAAGTGGTATTATTTTGTTAAAATGTGTTAAATAGCTCTACATTCGTATAGCCATCATCACTGATGTATAGTGTATTTTGCGTTTACTGCAGAGCGGAGGGACTGGGAGACCTATGTTACTGACCAAACACTCTATATCAGTGATGGCTGTCCGAGCTATTATTTTAACATGTAGACATTTTAACTTATAACAAACAAAATACCACTTTATAGCATATTTTTAAGTAACAGGAAATGTACAGAATAAACCCTGACTGGTGATTCAAGATGCTGACACGATGCAAAGCTGTACATCATCCTGGAATATCTTATCTTATTACAGGGCTACCTACCAAAGACCATTCATTAATCTGACTAATAGATTCAAGAGGTTTATTAATCACATACATACACAAGACATATAGTGAAATGAAGGTGGCCATGGCCGCTTCGATTGTGCAAAAATAGTCCAGCAGAAAAAATAGTCCAGCAGAACTGCAGCTGTTACCATAGCGATGCAAATAAAGTGCTTGACAGGTGGCGCCTTGTTGTCCACAGAGAATAGTATTCAGAAATAATAACTGATCGCTGGCACAGAATATGTTCATATTCAACAAAGCTCTGCAATATGGACTTGATTGCTTGTCTACTCTTCCTCATCTCTCTTTTTCTTTCATCTTGCATTCCATCTCTCTCTCCCTTCTCTGTCTCTGTTCTCTCTCTCCTCTCTCCCTATCCTCTGTCTGTCTCTCTCGTCTCTATCTCTGTTCTGTCTCTCTCTGTTCTCTGTCTCTCTCTCTCTGTCTCTCTCTGCCCCTCTCTCTCTCTCTCTCCGTCTCCTCTCCTCTCTGTTCTCTCTCTCTCCTCTCCTCTCTCTGTTCTCTCTCTGTTCTCTCTGTTATCTCTCTCTCCTATGTCTCTCTTAGTCCTGGGGAGAGTGTTTCTCCCCCAGCCTCCCATGGCCTCCTGGTCTGTCCCGTTGGACCAGGCATGACCATCACCCCAGCAGGTCCCAGCACCCAGCCTGCTACCTCCTCTAACCACCCTGCCAGCTGCAGGTGAGGAGGGGATATAAGGCTTGTATTTCAACAATACTCTTACAAATGTACAAATGTTCATTTGTAGGAAAGAGTTTTCAGTGTTCAAGTTGCATAGTTAATAACGTATAAGATGCCCCGTGAGAAGTTGTACATGTATATCAGAAATGGCTAAACATTTGTTCCATCTTCTATTGTGGATATTTCATTTTGAAACATAACCCTTTTGAATATACTGTGTGTGTGCACGTGTCCTGCCTGCACGCACCCGAGTGTGCGCAGACTCCTGACATCACTCTTTAATTTAACTATCGGCCCTTATCTCGCTGCATGCCGCCCAGATCCCGTCCTGTGCTGATGGAGGAGATCGATGCGTTTCGAGTGAAGCTCTTCCACGAGGACACTGTGTCCCTGGCCCCCTCCACCGCCGAGCCCATCAACCTAGAAGGTCAGCTGCCGACTAGATGGATGTGGTAATAAAAGGGGGATGAGGACCTGTTGAAAGGTCCCAGCACCTCTATCATAACATCTGTCCTGGCTCACTGAGCCTTGACATGGGAGATAGCTGGAGCTGGGTAGATGATGAGCTGGTAGATGATGAGCTGGTAGATAACTGGAGCTGGTAGATGGAGCTTCACAACATAAACATTCTAAATGGACCCAAGTGTGTTTCCTGTTGTAATGTGTATGTTTGTAACGTGAGTGTAATGTGTATGTTTGTAACGTGAGTGTAATGTGTATGTTTGTAACGTGAGTGTAATGTGTATGTTTGTAATGTGTATGTTTGTAACGTGAGTGTAATGTGTATGTTTGTAACGTGAGTGTAATGTGTATGTTTGTAATGTGTATGTTTGTAACGTGAGTGTAATGTGTATGTTTGTAATGTGTATGTTTGTAACGTGAGTGTAATGTGTGACAGATGGCCACTATGCAACACTGCGAGCTGATCTGGAGTCTGATGCCCAGGACCTGGAGGCAGAGTCTTGGAGTGTGGCGGTCGACCAGAGCTACCTCAAGGCCCTGAACAAAGAAACCACGAAGCGACAAGATGTTATCTACGGTAGGTCCACTGTTAAGAGACCAGATGTTATCTACGGTAGGTCCACTGTTAAGAGACCAGATGTTATCTACGGTAGGTCCACTGTTAACACATTGGTTGCCAGCCGGATATGACTATTTATCGCTTGGATGCCAGCACGTTAATCAATGGGAGGACGAGCACATTTGCGAGCGATTAAATTATATCTTAAATTATGGCTATGTGTCTAATACACCCGTCGCTTATCAATGACTTGCTTGCAGTCAACATGTACGAAACGGATTGTTTTTCATCGGTACCTTTCCGTTTTCTTTTTGTATTTTATTTTTTTATTATTTTTTAAACAAACACATAAACAAACATGACAACACACAATAGGATATACAAACACACATATGCTCCAGCTCGTACCCCCCTCTCCCGGACCCCCCATTGGATAATCCAACCATTATAACTTGTTCCTAACCAGACACTACCATTATATGCTAGCTTTTATTCTCTCCACCACTTCTAACCACATTGCCACTTTGGATTCATTGAGACCCAAAATTCTTGCTGTAGATATTTCTTGATAAATCACATCGAGATATGTAAGAATCCAGACCTTCCGTTTTATACCGTTTTGAATACGAGTATAGTTTTGAGATTTCTAGAAACAAAAAGATTCCGCGAAAATACCCATTTACTGGAATACACAAAACACGTCATTTTCCGGCTGATTTATGAATAGTTTCAAATAAATGCTAGATTATCGAGAGTATTTGTGTTCTTATGCACGATACAAAAGCGGGCTGAAAAATAATTTATTCGTGCCTCGCTCAGCGCCTAACGCCACACACACACACACACGTTGTGAACGCTGTGCAAAACAACTCTGATTAACCCAAAACTGGTAACATAGATTCCTTTGCTCAGATCAGATGTTCTGCAAAAAGATGAATCCAATTCCTGATCGCCATTCCAAATATTGATCGCGTTTATTGATCCAACGTTATAGTCCGAAACGCATTATCGAAAGCTGCTCCGAGCCTCTCCAGTGAATCTGGTAACCGACACTGCTTGCCAGAGATGGGGAAACCCTGGACCGGAGTTTTTCTCTGATGCATTTTTTCACGCAATCCAATCCAATGATGTGCATTACCATCCGGGAGACGATAGGGGGCGGTATTTGCCATTTTCGAGCTCAGAGCCATTCCCAATGATAACGTCAGGCTGGACGGATGAAAAATTAATGGATATCGCTAATAAAAAATAACGATTAAATAATGAGAAATCTCGTTATTGGCAACCAACGAATGGCGGCCAATAACGAGAAATCTCGTTGTTGGCAACCAATGTGTTAAGAGACCAGATGTTATCTATGGTAGGTCCACTGTTAAGAGACCAGGGCCCTCATTTATCAACGTTGTGTACGCACAGATATGTGCATAACCCGTGCGTACGATAATTTCTAAGCAAAGTGTGGGACTTAAATTGAACTTGTGCTTGACTTTGTGCGTATATCTACGCACAGCTCGGGGCATGCGTACCTGGTGCCCGGTGGTAGAATATGAATATTACAACGCGGAAATAAGCTTCTGTGCATTAGTTTCAACACTGGCGTGTTCTGTATGAACCGTAATTCATTATACATAGTTCATTGTAAAATAGCAACAGTAGTGTAATTATGGTCAAAACCCTATAAATAGCATTTGGAATAATAGGTCTTTCTCTCCGAATGAATGCAGCATGGTTTATATATAGCGTTATCGGAATATACGGGGTGTATTGACTGCGCTCCGCTTAACTCAACTTGTTATTATTTTGCACATAGACCGCAGAAACACGGTAACGTTTTGATTATATTTAAAAGGCTTTGCCATTGGTAAACGAAACAAGTGGAATTTCGAAGCTGTAAGCAGAATACAAGTCATATGAACACCCACGATATAGTGTTCTTCCCCCTTCCGTATAAGAAAGAATAAAAAACGCATTGCAACGAGAACAGAGGTTATTTGTTGAGTTAGTGTATACAAAACCCTTGCAATAAATGTGTCTTAAATGAATGAAAAGCATACATGCTCTGGATACAGAGCATATATCGTGTGGGTGATATGACTTGTATTCTGCTTACAGAATTTCACGTATTTAGTTTTACAATGTCAAAGCCTTTTAATATAATCAAAACGTTCCCGTATTTCTGCAATCTATGCCCAAAATAATAACGAGTTGTGTTCTAACAAAGAACGTATTACATGTTGGGTAGGCTGATAGAGTAAACTATGATATGAATATGATATGATATAAGGTATACTATACTGGTCCGTCCGCGAGGATAGCGAGGAGTCGGATAGCCATTAAATGCCATTTGAGAATATAGGCTATTAATGCAAAGCGACGGCCTATAGCCTATACATATTATTTAATGTTTTCATAAGCGTAAAGATACAACAGCTAGATTAATGATCAAGTTAGTTTACTGTATGCAGGCTCTTTGCAGGGCTGTGCCATGTGTTATTATATATGCGCAAGTTACTGTTGCATAATGTAGGCTATGGCTTCTATTATATGTAATTCATATAGGCTACCTAATACCGACAACAAAATAGATACCTCTACAAGTCATATTATACCCGGTAGCCAATCGAACTAAGCAATAAAGGCATTCATATTCCAGCATGGTTATAATGACACACCAACGCCAAACAGTGGTTAACGAACGGTCTTTATGAGTATTTTGAGCTGTCCAGGCAGAATTGCAGCAATGGTCTTCTTAGGGAGTCGTTGACAAGTCCGACAGCCTGTTATTTATCCCATAACACGGGTTGTGTCTTCTTGGTTCGGCAGCGCCTCAGTGAACAATCTCGCTCGTGGAGTTTCTCATAGTTCGCTCGGGTCAGTCCATTATTTCACAACCCATGGGGGATGTTTCATTACCATATATGGATAATCATGCACAAGCATTGACGGTAGAACAAAGAGGTATTTATCAACGGAGTGTGCGTAGGACCAGTGTTGGGACTAACGCGTTACAAAGTAACGCGTTACAGAAACGAAGTTACTTTTTGCCGCAACTAGTACTCTAACGCATTACTTTTGAAATTCAGTAACGCTACTTACGTTACTGAATGGTTTGTTAGTTCGTTACTGCGTTCTTTTTATGTAGATTCATAGCGAGCGTCCTTATTTCGCCTGCGTTTGTTTTGTTTACTGTAGACTGAAAGGCGCTATATAAAACGAAGTATTATTATTATTATTATTATTTCTTTCCGTAGCCTCATTCTGGTTTCGCACTTCTGATTGGCCACTGACGTTCTGAAAGAAATAGGCGCTCTCTACAGTAAACAACAAGAGGACGCTCGCTATGAATCTACATAATAAGAACGCAGTAATAATAACGAACTAACAAACCATTTAGCAACTACTTGGAGAGATAATTAATATACAACATGGAAACGAGATAAAGAACATGTTTGAAGGGCTGCTGGAGTCAACTGGACTAACGTTACATCTCGACCACCGCAGACTGGTGACGGTGAGTGCAATGTGTTCACTGAAACTCAAGATCAACGGATTTTGACTGTACGAAATCTGCCAGGGAATCTCATAATACTAATCAAACAATATAAATATAGTCCTTTCATGCACAATTGATATCCTAACTATTCTAACGTTGCAATGCTTTGATAACAACGCTGCAAGATGGTTATGAATGAATTAATGAATGGATGAATGAATGAATGAATGAAAACTTTATTTAACAGATTGCAGAATGGGTACAATACAGTACGGCTCAATACATACAATTGTTAAGGGGATGCAGACCTGAGAAAGACGTTTGTCTTGTTTCCATCAGGGTCCCCCATTTTCAATTCATATAGACATTTATGACATACACAACATACATGACATTTATGGCATAGGGACATATAGGTATTTAGTACTGATACATTTGTGACATAAGCGGTATTCAAATATACAGTACTGTTACCCCTAGATCCTGACAGAGTATATACATATGATGGGGAGGGGACTGTACATTAGGAGGGGGTGGGTGGGTGGGAGAGAAATATACATACAGCGGGGAGGGAATATATAATGAAACGCTCTAGACCACATTGCTTAGCAGAGTTCGGTGATGTGAATGGAAACTGTCAAGTTGATCAACCGATTTTGAGTATATGGGGCATGGGACTTGAGCAATTTATTTTTTTTATTTTTTTTTAAATAACTAAATAGTTACTTTTCACAGTAACTCATTACTTTTGGGTGTAAGTAACTAGTACAGTAACGAAGTTACTTTGAAATGAAGTAACTAGTAAAGTAACTGAGTTACTATTTTTCAGTAACTAGCACAACACTGCGTAGGACCCATGTACGCACGTTGATAAATCACAATATTTCTGTGCGTACACACATTCTAAATTCTGTGCTTACGTACGAAAATAGAACACTTTCTAAGAATTGTTGATAAATGAGGGCCCAGATGTTATCTACGGTAGGACCACTGATGGGAGACAATATGTTATCTACGGTAGGTCCACTGTTAAGACTAGATGTTATACCGGCCGCATCCAGCTAGACGGCGGTATCGAGCACCCTTTGAAACCTTATATCTTGGCCTGTGCAGCGGTCAAATGTCACCGGGCACAGTTTTCTGGGTCGGGCCAGTCGAGCGGTTCTCCCGGTTCCATTGAAGCGCGTCAAATATCCCCAATCCATATGTTGTGGTGGGTTATGCCATGGACCAATGGACATCGGATGTACCAGATGGTGATCAAACAATTGGAATATAATTTTTGGAATACTCCCGATCACATGTAAGGACTATCTGACGTAAATGTTTGCTTGATCGTGCAATGCTCTTATACCGATCGGGCTGATAAGCGTGTTTAGTGTTCAATACGAATGCCGTTACTGGCAATCAAATAATCAGAAACGATTCATGATGGAACATAATACCTATTATATAGATTTGATTTGGGAATGGTAGCGTGTACAGGCAAGAAACGGCATCGCTTAGAGTAGGATTCATGTATGAGGCTACAACACAGCCTTTCGGGAATTACCCCAGACCACTCTAAAAGCCATACTTATATTCACCACGGTATAACACGGGAACGTATGGATGAAAAAATGTATTCTTTTTCACATACTGAACGATAGATAGTTGATGTCAAATGGGCCATAGTATTGTATCCATAGCTATAATATAGAATACAGTTATAGCTCTACAAACAAGGTGACGCGCTCCTATCTTTTAAAGCGTGGCATTGCTACGACGGGGGGCCCCGTCAAATAGCTGGCAGTCGATGAGTTAACAGTTGTTTGTATTGAGCCGTACTGTGTATTGTATCTGCAATCTGTTAATAAAGTTTTCAATCAATGGTTGTTATGATGACTATCGCTACGAATCGATGACGCTAAACCACGTCGCCTGCGTTCCCCAGAGCTGATCCAGACGGAGATGCACCACGTGCGGACCCTGAAGATCCTCCTCCACGTCTACAAGTACGAGCTGACGGAGTCCCTGCTGCTGGAGGAGGCCCGGCTGGAGCGCCTGTTCCCCCGCGTGGAAGGCCTCCTGGTCCTGCACCAGCACCTCCTCTGCAGCCTGAAGCAGCGCCGCCAGCAGGCCCTGGAGCAGGAGGACAGCACCACCAACTACCACATCACACAGCTGGGGGACATACTCATCTCCCAGGTAGGGAGCGCTTAATGCCCCCTGGAAGCCTAGCTAGAGCCGGGATTTCTTTCGATTGGTGGTGTTTATTCAGAACTAGCACACGGCTATGATGTCATGTTAGTGTTCTGTCACTAAGCACACTGCTATGATGTCATGTTAGTGTTCTGTCACTAAGCACACTGCTATGATGTCATGTTAGTGTTCCGTCACTAAGCACACTGCTATGATGTCATGTTAGTGTTCTGTCACTAAGCACACTGCTATGATGTCATGTTAGTGTTCCATCACTAAGCACACTGCTATGATGTCATGTTAGTGTTCCGTCACTAAGCACACGGCTATGATGTCATGTTAGTGTTCTGTCACTAAGCACACGGCTATGATGTCATGTTAGTGTTCTGTCACTAAGCACACGGCTATGATGTCATGTTAGTGTTCTGTCACTAAGCACACTGCTATGATGTCATGTTAGTGTTCCATCACTAAGCACACTGCTATGATGTCATGTTAGTGTTCCGTCACTAAGCACACTGCTATGATGTCATGTTAGTGTTCTGTCACTAAGCACACTGCTATGATGTCATGTTAGTGTTCCATCACTAAGCACACTGCTATGATGTCATGTTAGTGTTCCATCACTAAGCACACTGCTATGATGTCATGTTAGTGTTCCGTCACTAAGCACACTGCTATGATGTCATGTTAGTGTTCTGTCACTAAGCACACTGCTATGATATCATGTTAGTGTTCTGTCACTAAGCACACTGCTATGATATCGTGTTAGTGTTCTTCCACTAAGCACACTGCTATGATACCCTGACACCCTGTGTTCTACCACTAAGCACACTGCTATGATGTCATGTTAGTGTTCTACCACTAAGCACACTGCTATGATGTCATGTTAGTGTTCTACCACTAAGCACACTGGAGCCCTGTCCTCATGACTGTTAGGAGAACACGTCATGGTATCGCCCCCCTCCCTCTGTCGTCTGTCAGTGACTCTCTTTCACTTTCGCCTCTTATCTCCTCATCTGTCTCCTGGTCCCGTCCCTCTCTCTTCCTCATTGGTCTAGTCTTTCATCAGCCACTCTCACTCTCACCCCCCCCCCCCCCCCCCCCTTCTATCCACATCATCTGTCGCACACCCTGTCTGTGCCTCCTCTCTCTGCCCCTGTGAGGCGGGGCAGGCAGGGTGTCCAGGTGTCCTGAGGAATGGCTGGTATGACGGAGGAATGGTGTCCTCACAGCCCAGGAATGGTGCCGTGTCACTGCCATGACATTCCTGACATTAACTCTCTGCTGTCTGCCCATTCCTGTGTTAACATTAACTCTCTGCTGTCTGCCCATTCCTGTGTTAACATTAACTCTCTGCTGTCTGCCCATTCCTGTGTTAACATTAACTCTCTGCTGTCTGCCCATTCCTGTGTTAACATTAACTCTCTGCTGTCTGCCCATTCCTGTGTTAACATTAACTCTCTGCTGTCTGCCCATTCCTGTGTTAACATTAGCTCTCTGCTGTCTGCCCATTCCTGTGTTAACATTAACTCTCTGCTGTCTGCCCATTCCTGTGTTAACATTAACTCTCTGCTGTCTGCCCATTCCTGTGTTAACATTAACTCTCTACTGTCTGTCCATTCCTGTGTTAACATTAACTCTCTGCTGTCTGTCTGCCCATTCCTGTGTTAACATTAACTCTATGCTGTCTGTCCATTCCTGTGTTAACATTAACTCTCTGCTGTCTGCCCATTCCTGTGTTAACATTAACTCTCTGTCTGTCCATTCCTGTGTTAACATTATCTCTCTGCTGTCTGTCCATTCCTGTGTTAACATTAACTCTCTGCTGTCTGTCCATTCCTGTGTTAACATTAACTCTCTACTGTCTGTCCATTCCTGTGTTAAAGGATAACTCCACTTTTTTTTTAAATTAGCTTATTTAACATCTTCCCTGGAGTTAGACAAGAAGATGCATACATTTTTTGTCTCTGTGCGTGCATTTTAGCTTTGGGAATAGACGCTCCGTTAGCATAGCTTAGCTTCATCACTGGAAGTGGGGGAGGACAGTAGCCTTACAGTGCCTTACAGTGTATTGCAAGGTCTGACATTGACCAAACTTGATATGCATGACCTTGGTGGGCTCTAGGTCAACTCCTGAAAAGGGGGTCAATGTCAGACTTTGCAATCAAAAGTTAGGGTGCTAATAACCCTTGCCATAATTTCAGTGCGCCCCTAACTTTTGATTGCAAGGTCTGACATTGACCCCCTTTTCAGGAGTTGACCTAGAGCCCACCAAGGTCATGCATATCAAGTTTGGTCAATGTCAGACCTTGCAATACACTGTAAGGCACTGTAAGGCTACTGTCCTCCCCCACTTCCAGTGATGAAGCTAAGCTATGCTAACGGAGCGTCTATTCCCAAAGCTAAAATGCACGCACAGAGACAAAAAAGGTATGCATCTTCTTGTCTAACTCCAGGGAAGATGTTAAATAAGCTAATTTAAAAAAAAAAAGTGGAGTTATCCTTTAACATTAACTCTCTGCTGTCTGTCCATTCCTGTGTTAACATTAACTCTCTGCTGTCTGTCCATTCCTGTGTTAACATTAACTCTCTGTCTGTCCATTCCTGTGTTAACATTAACTCTCTGCTGTCTGCCCATTCCTGTGTTAACATTAACTCTCTACTGTCTGTCCATTCCTGTGTTAACATTAACTCTCTACTGTCTGCCCATTCCTGTGTTAACATTAACTCTCTACTGTCTGTCTATTCCTGTGTTAACATTAACTCTCTGCCGTCTGTCCATTCCTGTGTTAACATTAACTCTCTGTCCATTCCTGTGTTAACATTAACTCTCTGTCTATTCCTGTGTTAACATTAACTCTCTACTGTCTGTCCATTCCTGTGTTAGAACTACGTAAAAGTGGCGAACCACATAGCGCGCTCAGCCGCGACACGGCCGACCCGGGTTCGACTCCCGAACCCGTCATTATTTGCCGAATGTCTTCCCCCCACTCTGTCTCCCATTCCTCATCTGTCTCTCCCTACTGGACTGCCCAGTAGAAATAAAGCGATAAAACGCCAAAAAATAAATATAAAAAAAAAAAAGAATATACATGTGAATGGAGCAGGTGCTATAGTTCCTCTGCTTGAAGAAATTTTATTTCTTTGCCATTTCTCTCATCTTCCCGGTTTGTCTGTGTAAAACACTGATCAGTTACCTCTCACAGCTGCAGGGTGCCACTATTGTGCAAATATTGGATTCATCTTTAAAAAAAAAAACTTGACTTTGGTTCAGTCAGATTGGGAAACCCAGGCTGCGTGTAAACGGTGTGTGAAATGTCTAGGTAGTACAGATGTTCTGAGCCAGATGTTTTGAGCCGGATAAATTGAGCCAGATGTCTTGACCCAAATGTTTTGAGCCAGATGTCTTGAGCCGGCTGTTTTGAGCCTGATGTTTTGAGCCAGATGTTTTTTACTAGTTTTCAGGTGATTTGGGAGAGTGTATGATGGATAGCTACAGCGTGTTCTGCAGCCACCACAGTGACGCCATCAGCCTCTACAGAGAGCACATGCAGAACAACAAGAAGCTCCAGAACCTAGCGAAGGTAAAAAAAAAAAGTGTTCAGAATCAATCAAATTGATTTGTATTAGGGATGCTCGATATTGGCTTTTTTACCTATACCGATATTGTCCAACTCATAATTTTCGATACCGATAACAACCGATACCGATATATGCAGGGTTTCCCCCCCCCAAAAAACGGAATAATTTCAGGTAATTAACATTACATATCGCTTGTTGTGGAATTAACACAACATTATGCATACTTTTGACAATCAATAAAATCAGAATTTGTTCTTACTTGCTTGCCTGGGTAAATAAAGGTTAAATAAATGTAAAAAAAATTAAATTTGAATACCTATATTTTCCGATATCACATTCTAATGCCAATATCGGCCGATAATATCGGACATCCCTAATTTGTATGTTTATGTTTATTTAGGATCCCCATTAGCTTTTGCACTTGACAAAAGCTATTCTTCCTGGGGTCCGGCACTTACAACAATACAACAATATTCAATACATTACATCATTATCAACATCAATTACATCATCAATTACATCATTATCAACATCATTAACAATCTCATCCTCAGTTAACTCATTCCGTGCCGGACCCGAGTATAGTCTCGCCGAACGTTCGGTGCCGGACCCCAGTATAGTCGGGTTTTGGTTGTTATTTCTTTTATTCGCTATTTCCATTGATTATCCATCCAGGTAGCCTGATGTTATCATTGGGAATGGGTCTGAGATTGCAAACGTCCAATACTGCCACCTTGCGGCCGGTATTGCACATCCTTTGAAACTCTCTGGCTTAGGCTGTGCGTCGATATAAAAAGTCCGGGCCGGGTTTTCCTTGTCGGGCAGGACAAGCGTTTATAACTGATGGATTGAGGAGAATCAAGCACTGCCGGTTCATGTTCTTTGGTGGATTATGTTGGCAACACGATCGACATCAATACTTGGAATGGCGATCAGATAATTGGAATATTCTTTTTGGAGTACATCCTAGTCAAGGTAAGGGCTATATGGTATCAATCTTGCGCTGATCCAAGAATCCATTCACTGCGATCCGACCGTATGTGTGTAATGTGTGTGTGTGTAGGGTATTCCGTTGGTGGCGATCAAAGCATAGAAATACGACCCCCCCCCCCCCCCCCACCCTTTCATGCATTCATGATGAAACATAAAACTGTAAAACTATACTCATATTCACCACGGTATAAAACGGGAATGTATGGATGCATTTTTTTTCTTTTTCACAAATTGAACGATAGAAACTCTATGTCAAATGGGCAATAGTATTGTATCCATAGATATGATATATAATATAGTTTGAGCCCTGCAAACACTGCCATGTATCCCCATTCTTTAAACCGGTGGCCTTTCAACAGTAACAGTAAACAGCGCCCTCTGGTGCTGAAAGTGTTAAGGATGATATTGTACAAGATACTTTAGTATATAAAGTATTAAAATAAAATAATTAAAATAAAATAAATAGTGCTTCCTGAGCAGCACTCACTGCCATCAACATAAATACAATTAACATTGGTTTTCACCGCTATACCATAAGGGTTCAGTGCATGCTCGTTAGTAGATGCTATTTGAATTTTTTCTTGAAAGTGGTTTTGGATTCTATTTCAGCGAAGTAACTTGGCAATGAGTTCAATTCCATGATAGCTCTGTAAGTCACAGAAGATTTTAGTAGATTTGTTCTGGGTTTAGGTGCCAGTAGGTGGCCTAACGTAGCTTGTCTGGTCACATGGTCATTGTAACTGAGGGGTACAATTCCCTGACTGTATTAAAGAGTATGATATATTAAACCACTACTAGTTATGTACTTTAATTACTGGCCATACAGTACATGAATATATATGGTGAACACCCACACAAGAATACGGCATTGACACATAAAGTTCTATTTGGAGGGTATTTATTATTATCAAGCAACGTTAGGTTACAGATTGAGAATTAGGCTCGCGCTTGTATGGCGAAGAACATGCGTAAAGTCAGTCAAGAGCGTAAGTCAATGAGAATAGTATGAATACTAGGATGGGTCTAAACTGACGCCACCTGTGGTATAGCAATTACATAGGGCACACTAGTATCAGCTGGAGACACTGGGGGGTTCCCTCCGGGTGTAAGGCCGGCAGGGGTAGAGGAATGTTCGGGTACAAAGTCTGGGTCAACGAGGAATAACGAGGCTCCAGATACAGGAGCCAGTGCATGTACTCCCTTGATCATCAGACAAAGCAACAGCTATAATCCAGTATGCTCGACAGCATGGAAGACAGCTAGCCAGCCTCTTCCTAGAGGCGGGCTCGAGTGATGATCCTCACGGGGGGTAGATCCCAAACGACAGTGGGATCGACGGTTCTCTGCTCCAGCAGTCACGGTCCCAAAGCAATATAATCCAACCAGAAATGGTTCTGCAGTCGCCGGTGTAGGTTCTCCGGTGTACATATCCAACGGTTCTCGTCTAGGACTCCTCGGGTGGGGGCACGAGTTTAGGCCGCCCAGCCTGGATAAGTGCACTAGCTATATACACGACGAACCGGTGGTAATGCTGGTCACTGAAGAATTGTAGCCGCACGATACACTATAAATGATAGACTATTACTTCACATTAGAATAAGTCGAACTCAACGTTACTGCGTTAAACTCTGACACTTTAGCAATCTATTCGCACTAGTGGTCTGCAAGGGCCTTGAAATAAAGCCCAAGCCCTGCCCGAGCCCTTGAACTTCAGGCCCTGCCTGAAAATAAGCCCGACTGTAAATAATATTTTAAGCCCTAGCCCGCGTGAAAACCCGAAAAAAATTATTATTATTCTTATTATTATTATTAAAATATAATTTTTTTTGTATTTGTTTTAAATATTCGAAACACGGTTTTATATGAACGTAATAAATAAACAAAACTAAGAAGCATTTACATAGCCTGTTTCGCAATGCCGTCTCTCCCAGTGCTCGCTTATATAGACTGACTCACACTGTCACACATCAGCCTCTAAAACGTATTGAAGGCTATAGAATCTTTTTTGACACACGACACACAATAGCCTACTCAGTCAAACAAACAAACAGAAAACAGAAATCAGATTTCGAGCAGAGCAACGTAATGAAAATCACAACAAAACAAGTAGCAGTCGCGACCCAGCAAATAGTAAACATCACTCACCAGACGTCAGCAACACGTTGAACACCGTTAACAAAACCGGCTACATACATCCCAAGAACAAATTAAAACGTTCGCCAACTGGCTATATTCCAACACAACCAATCGAGTTGAACTTGTCCCCTGAGTTCTCTCTGCGCGCTGCAGTAATTACATCCAAATGTTTCTCTGGCGCAAAAGAGAAAGCGAATCTTAAAACGAAGGTTATCATATAACCCTAGTTATATGAAAAAAAGAAAAAAAACGCAAAAAAAAAAAAAAAAAAAAACGGCGGTGCCCGGGCCCGGCCGAGCCAGAATTATTTATTAAAAAAAAAGCCCTACCCAGCCCGAACCCGCCGGGCCGGGCCGGGCCCCGTCGGGCCTGGGCAAGGTTGCAGTGCACTAATTCGCACGCGGTTCTCAAGGCTCTATTTAGAGGCAAAGTGGCTCACTTCACTGCACGTTGTCTTGTGGTGAAGGCATCAAGGTTTGAACTGAACAAGTGCTGCTGTGTACACCTGCGCCGTATTTATACGTAAGGTGAATTATCTAGTGCCAACCTCAGTTCTGTCTCGTATTACTGCGCAGACTCTGGACATGTTGAGACATGCCCGGAGTTGCCTTTGAACTTGCCGTTGGGGGCTTGGCCGTTGGCGCCTAGGGGTCGCTGTCCAATAGGAGAGCGAATATTACTCTGGTTTGTACCCAGGTAAAGGGATATTCCGTGTATATATACAAATAATATACAAGGGATATCAAACGATATACAAATATTATACAAGGGATCTCAAGCAATAAATATATATATTCGGTTTAATCTGACCCTTTGTAACAGTCATGTTCTTCTCTTATGTAAACTATATGATCATAAAAATTGAGAAAAGAGAAGTCGCCTATTCTCAGTCCTTGCCCCACAATGGTGGAATGAACTACCCACCCCAGTTAGGACAGCCGAAACCCGTCCAATCTTTCGCCGTCGACTAAAGACGCACTTCTTCAACCATTATCTGAAATAATAATAAAAATAATAATAATTAAAAAAAAAAGATCTAACCCTAACTAACCTTACTGTCATGCACATGTCCTAATAAACTAACCTACACACTGTAACACGCAACACTTTGATGAACATTGTTACTCAGCTGATAGAGTTGTACCTGTTGGTGACAGGTATACACAACTCGGGTTGCTAGGGTCACGTCATTCACAAATGGGTCACGTGGTGTCGTAGTAGTAAAATCAGCTGTTCACCGGCGTGTTTCTGGGACAGTAATGTTGAGGGAGTGAACGGGGAAGTCACACTTTGCTGACCGCACGTACGCTACAATATGATGAATCAAACCGTGACTCATTCTATTTTTTGATACTATATGAACTGTTTTTAACTACAATAAACTAACCAAACACAGTATCCTGGATCCGTGGTTATGTGGCGAGCGGCGCGTCTGGCAGGTACCATTATTTCCCCGTGTTAGTCTCTCGGTGACTGCAGAATGTTTGGATAGTCACCATACATTTGTCAGCAAAAGCGACACTGAACGAAGGATTGGATCCACGAAAGGTCCCGATAAGTCAGACATTATTGGACGGAGCAAAGGAGCAACGCGCGCATGTAAACAAGGGGATGATCGCACGCACGCACAAAGGACCGGATCGATCCAGCATACGTCAACGGATTTGCGGTAACGTAACCCGACCCGTTGCGCAGTGTGGACCCATGTTGGTTCGTTTGGAACAGTTTTGAGCTGGTTCTACCTAACTAACTGTTATTATGCTGAAACACGCTGTGGATGTGTGTGCGCAGCCCGCCGGGCAAAACTTCTATCATGTGTGTGTGAGTGTGACAACAAACAATTGACGTGCGCTGCACTGCTCTCTTGCCGTGGCTGATATGTGGCGGGTTTTGCAAATGCGTTGAACGTTGGAATTGGATTCTCATGGCTTGTGATAACTTTCTTGTGCTTTCAAAATGAGTGATTCAAATGTTGGGAAACAGGACAAAGAAAAGAGAAAAATAACTCTCACTGCAAAAGCTATTGCAAACAAAGTCGAATCACTCCAAAAGAAATGCAAGGGGAAAGTGGAGGAAATAAAACGTCTGATAACCTCTGTCAGAGAGCTCATGGAAAATGAGCAAAATGTTGCACTGGTTGAAGCACAACTTGACATTTTGATGCAGGTGTCTGACAGTGCTGATGAACTTCATGGCTGTTTGGTGCCTCTTATTCCACTCGATGAACAGGAACGGCAAAATGACTGGTTCTCAAAGGTCAATAAACATAAAGATGGGTTCATTAGCGATGTTAATGCCTGGTTTTCAGTAACCAAAGGAAACACACCTCAGTTAGAGGCTCATAACAGGCCTACTGAAATACAGCAGCATGAGGTTGCAGAGGAGGAAAATGGAGAGCATGGGGGTGTGGGAAATGTGGAAGTGACGGGGCCTCAGTTGCACAGTACTCGTTATGCTCAAGAGGATGTTCAACCAGGGGACAGCATATCCAACCATAGTAGCAAGAATTATGGTTCAAGATCTTCTAGATCAAAGGTTTCCTCTAATGCATCCACACGCCTCAGAGCCGAGGCCGACATGGCCGCCTTAATGGCTCGGCAAGAGTTGCTTGAACAAAAGCATGCTCTTGAGGACCAGGAAGCTCAAATAAAGAAACAAGCAGACATAGCAAGGCATGCTCTACAGGACGAGGAAGCTCACATAAAGAAACAAAAGGAACAACTTCAGTTGAAAGTGGACATAGCTGCATCGGCAGCAAGGCTAAATATTCTGAGAACCTCTGGGTCAGGTGTGTGGAGTGCTGCTTCTCGTAAATCGGATGGAATGGAATCCTACTTTAAAAAGGGCCTCAACATTAATGCAGAGACATTTGTATCACACAAGGATGGAAGAGGACAACCCGCATGTGTTGGAGGCACACGACCAAAGCAAAGGCAATCTGGCGGAGCCAAATACCTCCAGAAGCCCTCAGCACTCACACAGACCCAGACTGTGATCTCAAACGCTACAGAGTACCCAGCGCTCACACCGAGACAGAGCACGGTCTCAAAGACGACATGGCCTCCATTGTCTGTGCATAGAGACATACAACCTGTTTCCAGGAACAACAGCAGTGAGCAGAACAACATAATGTCTATTATGCAAAAACAAAACGACCTCACTTCCATGTTGGTGCATCAGCAATGCATTGCTTCACTGCCTAAAAGAGACATCCAACCATTTGAAGGTGACCCTCTGCAGTACCATGGCTTTATACAGTCCTTTGAACAGACTATAGAAAGGAGGACTGACAATGCTGTTGATTGCCTGCACTATTTGGATCAATACACCAGGGGGCAGCCTAAACAACTAGTCAAAAGTTGTCAACATATGACTGATGGCACTGGATGCGTTTTCCTTAATGCCAAGCAAGCAGTGCAAAAATGCTTCCGCATTCGTCACCGCACGCCAGTGCGGTAAAGCGCCCTTCTTTTCAGACAAATGCTACCGTGCGTGCACCGGCGGCGGCGTGCTCGCTCAGGTGCGTGCGTGCGCCGGCGTGCTCGCGCGAGGTGCCCGCGCATGCGCATGAGATCCCGCCTTGGTTCGACACGAGCGGAGCTCAATATATATAAGTCACCGCCCCTTATTCAGTATCTAGACATAGCTCAATTGGCAAGGCCACATGGCTGTGGATCCTATGGCTCGTTTGCTGGCGAGTTCGAATCCCATCGAAAATATTTTTTAACGTGATTTTTTTTTAACGTGTATTCTTTCGCCGGTTAAGGTTAGGCATGGTTAAGGTTAAGGTTAGGCATTGTTTCGGAGTTGGTTAAGGTTAGAACGGTTAAGTTTAGGCGCTGTTAAGGAGCTGGTTAAGGTTAGAGTTTGTCAAAGAGAATGGCAATATAATTTCTATGGTTAAGGTTAGGCATGGTTAAGGTTAAGGTTAAGGTTAGGCATTGTTTCGGAGTTGGTTAAGGTTAGAACGGTTAAGTTTAGGCGCTGTTAAGGAGCTGGTTAAGGTTAGAGTTTGTCAAAGAGAATGGCAATAGACAGCCTATTTCCGCGCGACCTGGGCGCTGGGCGGCGGAAAATGAAAGGCGCATTACTGCACGCCACTACGGTAAATTTTTGCACTGCTTGCTTGGCATAAAGCTACACGCGCACTGGATATGCTACGGCTAAGGCTTTACTCCAGGAACACTTTGGGAACGAGCATGTCATAGCATCCGCTTACATGGACAAAATCTTTGCATGGCCAGCTATTAAGTCGGAGGATGGGAAAGCCTTACAAACATACAGCCTATTCTTGCGCGGATGCTGCAATGCCATGAAAGACGTACATAATCTATGTGACCTAAACACATCTGCAAACATGCTTGCTGTCATCAAGAAGTTGCCCTACAAGCTGAGGGACAAATGGCGAACAGAAGCATGTAACATCCAGGAAGGACATCGCAAACGTGCTACGTTCACAGATATTGTGATTTTTATGGAGCGTGAGGTGAGAATCGCTACAGACCCTGTATTTGGAGATATACAAGATGCTCCAGTGGTGGGGGCTTTCAAGGAAAGTGGCAGAGCTAGACCTGTGCCTCGTCTTCAGGCTAGAGGGAGTAGTTTTGCCACAACGTATTCCCAGATTGAAAGGGATGCTCATTGGGAAAACAAAGTTAAGGTTGGATATGAGAAGACTTGTCTTTTCTGCAAAGAGGGTGGACACACACTGGAGTCATGCACTCTATTGGAGAGGAGAGCTCACAGCGAGAAGATGGAGTTCCTGAAGAGGAATGGAGTTTGCTTTGGATGCTTGTGCACTGGGCACATCAGCAGAGAGTGCAGGGAACGTCTGTCTTGCAAGACATGTGGCTCACGACACCCCAGCTTGCTTCATATCCACTCTAAAGAAAATGGAGATGCAGAGAAAGGCAGGATCAACTCGGACAGGGCAGTGGACAGAGCTCTAGTCGAAATCCATACCGGTGGTCTCACTGGGGCCGGTGATCAAGATTGCAAACTCGCCATTGTACCGGTTAAGGTTAAATCAAGCAAAGGTCAAAGGTCAGTGGAAACCTATGCCTTTCTAGACCCAGGGAGCTCAGCGTCCTTCTGCACAATGGGTCTGATGGATAAACTGGGACTCTCTGGGAGGAAAACAAGGATCCTTCTACGTACCATGGGCCAAGAAAAGGTGGTTGACAGTTGCATTGCATCTGACTTGGAAGTCGCTGGATTGGACAGTGACCAGTACTGTGCAATGCCCAAGATCTTTGCACAGCATCAAATGCCCGTCAATCGAAGTAACATCCCACGACGGCAAGACCTGGAAAAATGGCCTCATCTGAAGCATGTCTATCTGCCACAGATTGATGCAGACGTGGAGATGTTGATCGGTCTGAACGTTCCCAGAGCTTTAGAACCACTGGAAGTCATCGGAAGCGTGGATGGAGGGCCATATGCGGTCAAGACGATGCTCGGATGGACTGTAAATGGACCACTTGGAGGAGATGGCAGTGACAATTCTGAGACTCAGTCTGCAGTCAGCGTTAACAGAGTCTCTGCTGTCACTCTTGACGAGCTCTGGAACCAACAATTCAAGACAGACTTCCCTGAAAACAGCCAGGATGAACTGCAAGGGCTGTCAAGAGAAGATTGTAAGTTTCTGGAAATGGCTAATGAGACTGTGAAACTGGTTGATGGCCATTATGTCATTGGATTGCCACTGCAGGACGGAACTATCATCATGCCCAATAATCGTAAAGTGGCAGAGCAGCGCACCCTCAACCTGAAGAGGAGGTTTAACAGGGACGTGTCATTCCATAAGGACTACACTGCATTTATGGACAACCTGATATCCAGTGGATACGCAGAGAAAGTGCCAGCTACAGGATTGGACCGAAGTGACGGCAAGGTTTGGTATATCCCTCATCACGGGGTATACCATCCCCAGAAAGGAAGGATCCGCGTCGTCTTTGATTGTACAGCATCATTCCAGGGTGCATCGCTCAATTCACATCTCTTGCAAGGACCTGACCTGACAAGCGGGTTGGTTGGAGTCTTGACCAGGTTTAGGATGGAGCCCATTGTTCTGATGTCTGACATTGAGGCCATGTTCCATCAAGTTCGAGTGCCAGAGGCAGATACGGACTTGCTCAGATTTCTCTGGTGGCCCAACGGGGACTTCAGTCAACCTATGGTTGAATACCGGATGGTGGTCCATCTGTTTGGCGCAACATCATCACCAAGCTGCGCAAATTTTGCTCTCCGGAAATGTGCCGAAGATAACAAACAGCTCTTCAGTGAGCAAGTGTTTGAGACCATCATGCACAATTTCTACGTTGACGACTGTCTTGCTTCCATAGCCTCGGAGGATGAAGCCATATCCCTTTATCAGGACTTGATAACCCTCTGTGCCAAAGGAGGCTTCCATTTAACAAAATGGCTGAGTAACAGTCGCCGTGTGCTGGCGGCAATACCAGAGGAGGAAAGGGCAAAAGAGGTTAAAAACCTGGATTTGGACCAAGACATCCTACCAGTTGAGAGGGCATTGGGAGTGCGTTGGTGTGTCCAGTCTGACACCTTTGAGTACAGTATAACCTTTCAGGACAAACCACTGACACGTAGAGGAATCCTTTCTACTGTCAGCTCTTTCTATGACCCTCTTGGGATTTTGTCCCCTGTGGTTTTCACAGCCAAGAGGCTTATTCAAGACCTATGCCGGAAGGGGCTAGGGTGGGATGATGTCATACCAACATCTGTGGCACAGGAGTGGGTCGACTGGCTCAAAGAGTTACATCTGTTAGAGGGCTTCCGTGTCAGACGATGTTTAAAACCGCCCAACTTTGGAAAAGCAACCAGCGCCCAGTTGCACCACTTTGCCGACGCAAGTGAGGAAGGATACGGTACCGCCACCTACCTGCTGTTGCGCAATGACCAATCTCAGACTCACATTGCCTTCGTAATGGGAAAATCCAGGGTGACACCTTTAAAGCCTGTGACAATCCCACGTATGGAGTTGACTGCGGCTGTTGTGGCAGCTCGCATGGACAAGCTATGGAGGAAGGAGCTAAGACTGCAGCTGCAAGACAGTGTTTTCTGGTCAGACAGTACTTCTGTGCTGAAATACATCAAGAATGAATCATCAAGGTTTCGCATCTTTGTAGCGAACAGAGTCACGCAGATCCTCAAGATGTCCGACGCATCCCAATGGAGGTATGTGAATACAGCGCACAACCCTGCAGATCTTGCCTCCAGAGGCATGAAAGCGGAACTGTTCCTCAAGGACGAGATATGGATATCTGGACCTCCATTTCTCATGCAACCAGAAGAGACTTGGCCTGTTAACCCAGACAACTTGGGAGAACTTCCACCCGGAGATCCAGAAGTTAAGGTGTCAGCCGCCATTGTCTCCATGGAACAAAAGGAGGATGATGATGCCGTCACACGTTTGATCAACAACAGCTCATCTTGGAGACGTCTCACAAGAGTGATGGCATGGATCCTGAGGCTCAGAGCCATACTTCGGAAAAACAGGAAGAGGAGAGAAGTCACCGGAGGTGCTACTCAGCCAGCATCAAATGCAACTGAACAGAAAGACGTTCTCGACAAGGAGACTCGGCTCTCATTGAAAGAAATCAAAGAAGCCGAACTGGAGATAATTAAGTTCAGTCAAAGAAGAAGGTTCTCTGAAGAGTTCTCTTGCCTCCAAAGGGGAGAGTTTGTGAAGGGGAACAGTCATATTTACAGGCTCAGTCCCATACTGGAAGATGGTGTGCTGAGGGTCGGAGGCCGACTTAGTAAGGCTGCTATGCCCGAAGAGTCTAAACATCCAGCCATAATAGCTAAAGATCTCCACATCTCAGACCTCATCCTACGCCAGATACATCAGGAGGTTGGCCATGGCGGTAGGAACCATATGTTGTCAAAGCTGCGCCAGCGCTATTGGATTCCTGCTGCAGGTGTTGCCATAAGGAAGATCATTTCCACCATTTCCACCTCCATTTTCACCTGTCGTCGGCTACACGGAGTTGCAGGTCAACAACAAATGGCAGACCTGCCCAGTGACAGAGTTTCAACAGAAGAACCTCCGTTCACTTACGTCGGAGTTGACTATTTTGGTCCATTTGAAATCAAGCGTGGTAGGAGTCTTGTGAAAAGATATGGAGTGATCTTCACATGTCTGGCAATAAGGGCTGTGCACATTGAAGTTGCCTCATCGTTGGACACAGATTCGTTCATCAACGCCCTGCGGCGCTTCATCGCGAGAAGAGGACAGATCAAGGAGCTGCGCTCCGACAATGGAACAAATTTCATCGGTGCAGAGCGTGAGCTGAAACGAGCTATTGAAGGATGGAACCTGGAGCAGATCAATGATATGCTCTCTGTGAAAGGAATCAAGTGGACATTTAACCCTCCTACCGGATCACATCACGGGGGAGCATGGGAGAGGTTGATTCGTTCCATCAGGAAAATTCTGAACTCCACTTTGAGAACACAGAGTCTGGATGAGGAAGGACTCCATACAGTACTCTGCGAAGTGGAGTCAATTCTCAACAGTAGACCTCTCACTAAGGAATCCACAGATCCAAATGATTTGGAAGCCTTAACACCCAATCATCTCCTGCTTCTTAAAGTCAAGCCCAGCTTACCACCTGGTCTGTTTCACAAAGAGGACAGCTATGCACGCCGAAGATGGAAGCAGGTGCAGTACATTTCTGATCTGTTCTGGAAAAGGTGGATTAGAGAGTATCTGCCACAATTACAGGAACGACAGAAGTGGACAAAGATCAAGCGAAACTTCCTCCCCGATGACATAGTGCTCATAATGGACGATTCCGCACCACGGAATTCCTGGATCATAGGGAGGATTACAGAGACAATGCCAGACAAGAACGGACTTGTGCGACAGGTCCGGATTAAGACCCGGACCAGCCTTCTCTGCAGACCTGTGACGAAGATTTGCCTTCTTCAGGAGTCGACAGAGTCATGAAGGTTTCGCTTCTTTCCCACGACTTTGGATTTACTTGATTCTGGGGGGGGGGGGGGGGGGGGGGGGGTTCGATTTAAGAAGAGTATCAAGACCTTATGAACTATGAACTCCTTGCGCACAAAAAAAAATCGCAAAAAAAAAAAAGTGGTGTTTTATATTAGTTGAAGTATTGGTAATTATTACTGTGAAATGAGATTATGTAATAATTAGGGGCCGGATTGTTGGTGACAGGTATACACAACTCGGGTTGCTAGGGTCACGTCATTCACAAATGGGTCACGTGGTGTCGTAGTAGTAAAATCAGCTGTTCACCGGCGTGTTTCTGGGACAGTAATGTTGAGGGAGTGAACGGGGAAGTCACACTTTGCTGACCGCACGTACGCTACAATATGATGAATCAAACCGTGACTCATTCTATTTTTTGATACTATATGAACTGTTTTTAACTACAATAAACTAACCAAACACAGTATCCTGGATCCGTGGTTATGTGGCGAGCGGCGCGTCTGGCAGGTACCATTATTTCCCCGTGTTAGTCTCTTGGTGACTGCAGAATGTTTGGATAGTCACCATACAGTACCCTTGCTGATGACTTGTCGTACAGAACTTGTAAGTCGCTTTGGATAAAAGCGTCAGCTAAATGACTAAATGTAAATGTAAATATGTATGTGTGTTTTAATGAGCGAGTCAACTGGAAACATTGTCCCTTTCTGCAGAAAATTGGCCAGATGTCCATCGTGAGACGGCTTGGTGTCCCGGAGTGTTTCCTGTTGGTGACTCAGAGGATCACCAAGTACCCCGTCCTGCTGGAGCGCATCATACAGAACACTGAAGGTGACCAGCCACACATTCCTCCAGTTCCGCTGTGTGTATGTGTGTGTGGTGTGTGTCATTGGCTAGTCTCACTGGCTATGTTCACACTGCAAGCCTTGTGTGGCCAAGATCAGATTCCAGTCCAGCTCCTGAACTGACCCACATGTGTGCAAATGAACAATAAAGAAGATCGACAAATTATTGACAAATGTCAATCTAGACTAGAGTGACGTAAAAGTCACATGAAAGTCGCATGACTTCAGACTGAGGTGATTTGACCTGTATGTGTTTTTTAGGGCCGCCTATCAAAGTGGCCCAAATCAGAATTGAAAAGGTCCGATTTCATATGATTTGTGCTGTTCACACTGTCTGAGTCACATGAGCAAAGAAATGCGATTCAGATCCACTTTTGCCTGCAGTGTGAATGTAGCCACTGTGTTTGACTCCATCACCCTGAATCCTTTTAGTTTTGTCCCGATTTGAAGAACATACAGAGCAAAGTGAAAGACTCTATATAAACAGAATGTCAAGAGGGCAGGCAGCCGGCTGGAGTCTGTTTCCTCCTTCTCATAATAGAGGCATGGAATGTTCGTGTCGTTGTCTGTCTTCCAGGACGGCTGCCTGTAACCATTGGTAACCACTCTCAAAGGAAGTGCCTCGTTTCTATGCAGTGGTAGAGCAGGGATTCATAATAAAACACAAGATACTTGTGCCCTAATGATGAGGATAAGCTCTCTGTGAAGAAACACACTCCCATTGTCAACATGTCAAAAGAAAGTCTAACATGCCTATACAGTACGTGAAATATGATATTACTGTTCCAGTTCCACTGTGATCCAGTAATAACACACCAAATTATTATGTTTTTGTTGATATATTTATCATATATCATCATTATTTTCAAATAAAACTTGGTTTCTCTGTTCTTCCTCATCCTAGTAGTTATTATTACATGGCGTTTTAACATTCGCCGAAATGCTTGATTGTGATTGGTCAATAGCACTCGTCAGAGGTCCGTTATTACTCGATAACGGACCTCTGATGAGCAATAATGACCGCTGTTCGCAGCTGTTCGCAATCAAGCCCACTGACACACACTGCAGCAGTGCAATCAGTCCACACACCTGCCGGCGATAATAATAACTTTATTTGGGCTGACAGCGGACGGAGCCACAGAACAACTGCGTCTGCATTTGATCTCGTCTTGTCAATGGTGTAAAATGAATTAGGTATATTGTTAGTAAGTTAGCCATGTAATAAGCGGGATAATGTATAGCTATACTCGGTCATTGTCGCAAAATAATTGACCTTCACTGCGTTTAGAACACCTCAGCGAGGCGCCTCGGTATTCTAAACTCCGTGTCGGTCAATTATCTTGCGACAATGACCTCGTAGCTATACATTATCCCTTACTTAATTGTAATCTACTCTTTAAATTTATAGCTATTTATTGTCAGATCGTCATTCATTCATGCAATCTTTATTTAATCTCAAAGGATCCTTGAGAACAAGCTAATTTACAATGACGTTGAGAAATAAAAAAGAAAATATATATATTTAAAGAAACAGAAAGTCAATCAATTACACATTTAAAATAATGAAAAACAACTGCAGACTGTGGTGAAGTGGTTTGCTATTAACGATTTAAACTGACCAATAGAGATACTAATGAATTGAGTTTTTTTTAAAGTGCATTGCAAAATGTTCCCCTTTTTCTGGGGCACAGAAGCTAAATGCAGATTCTTCTAATTCAGTGCAAACTCTAGGAACCTTAAGTGTAAAAGCCGACCACCAGAGAGAGTGTG